>NW_024345479.1:2387153-2402688 GCF_902729225.1 Pteropus medius | reverse complement strand
CTTCATGGAGGATAGGGCCCAGTGAGGACCCACCAGGGTTCGGGGCAAGGAGAGGTGGCAGACACACAGCTGGAGTCCAAGCCCTATAGTCAGTGGGGTCTGCGTCTTGTGTCCCTTCTGCCCATTGCTGTTTCACTCCTGAATTTAACAGACTGACCCTTGTATTTACATTATACAATTTTTAAAAACTGTGCTCAAGCAGCAATTTTTAAAAACTGTGCTCAAGCAGAGGTATTAGTGGAGGGTACCCGCCAAGACTCCAGAGCATCAAAGAATTCAGAGTGCAGTCTGGAGTTCCACAACTGTGGGCTCCAGTCTGACTGCACCCCTTTACTAGCTGGGTGATTCTGGCAAGTGATTTCACCCTTCCAAGGCTCAGCTGAGAAGAACCAATAATCACACCTACCTCACAAGGGTTAAGTGAGGCTCAAGTGCAACTAACAAGTTTAAGATGCCCAGCACAGAGCGAGTGCTCCCTGAACGGAGTCAGCATGAGACCTAAGGGCCAGCTCTGCCCCATCCCTCCCCTCCCCAGGCAGGAGGGGTGCTCACCTCTGTGAGGTCGGTGTCCCTGGTGTGGAAGACTGTGGACCAGAACCAAGCATTGAGAGAGACCTGAGGAGGGAGGTGGCTGGTAAGTGTGGCACCCCAGGGTGGGGAAGACCCCCACCGGGCTCACAATTGTCTCACTTTTGGAAAGGGGGTCTTTGAGCAGAGAAATGCACTTCCCCTTGCTCCTGGAGCCCACTAAACAAACCCATGCCTCTCTATTCCCACTCATCCCAGCTCCCTCAGGCTCAGCTTCCTATCACCCTGAACCCCCAAAGCGGGTGGAAGGCTTGAAGCTTCCCCAGGTTTCTGGCCTGGCTGGGAACCAGTTCAGGCAAAGTCAAGTTCCCTGGTTACTCAATTGCTAAAGACAACAGCTACTGGGGGGGCCTTGCCTCCTTCCCCAACTGGCAGGTGATGACAGCCCCACCCGGGCCAGGGGAGCCAGTGACCTCAGCCTCTGGGGGCGGGAATGAAGTGGGTGGGGTGGAGGGGCTCGAGCCAGCTTGGGGTGTGTCCAGAGCAAGCAAGCAAGGGAGGGAGATCAAGCAGATCCCACTGGGGCCAAGTCTCTGAGGAGGCTGGCCAACTGAGCCTAGCTTCCTTCTGGCTGGGCCGGCCCAACCCGCCAGACCAGTGGCTGCTGCTTAGAGCTCTGGGAGAAGCAGAGAAGCCGGACTGGAGGAGCTGGGGTGGGCAAGGGCCCAGGGGAACTGTTGAGGACTTTTTCCTGGAAATTAACTGTAAGGAGAGAGTACATATCATCTTGTGGGAGTTGGTGCTGGCACCTTTTCAGAGATTGCTGTATCAAAGGCAAAGGCCAAAATTACTGAAAGGAGGGTGGGCTGGGGTAGAGATACATACATGGGCTGGGAGGAAGTGCTGGAAACCAGTGACAACCAGTCAAAGGAAAAAAACAGCCTGCCTGGATGCCCTGGAGGTAGGGAGGGATGAGCTACAGTGGGACAACCCTTCGAGAGACAGGAAAAGGCCAAGAGCTGCTAACTTGGGTCCAATATGCCAGGAAAACTGTCTGCGCAGGGGACTGAGGGAGCACAGCAGGAAGCCACTCTCCATCCAGTACTACAGCAAGAAGCTCAGACAGCAAGATGAGTTCCCTCATGGAGGCCTGAAGGGGCTTCTGAGAATGGGAAGAGGAATGCAAAGGGGGCCGGCAAGGCTCTCCTTGCAAAGCCAGTCAGCCCTGGAAGTCTCTGGAGGCTCCTGGGACAAGCCTATCTGGCCTGGGTCCTGGGTGAGTCCCGTATTTATGCTCCTCATGACCTAGACAAAGGCCTGAGGACAAACCAGAGGCTGGTCTACATGCTCCTTCATCCCTTTCCAGGCTTGATGTCAGGTGATTATTCCAGGTCAGGTTGCTCCCTCCTTTGAGGACCACCATCCTGTCCCATCCCTCTTGCTGCCCCTTCCCTAGAGACAGTAATGGAGGCATGGTCTGGAGGACAGAATAGGGTGGCTTCTTGGACACTGCTCCCATGAAGTGTGATGCTCAGGGCCAGCATGGGGGAGAGAGGCAGGCTGGAGATGAGACCCAGGTGATCACATGGGCCAGGTCTCCTAGGCAAGCCAGGAACAGGGACATCCCTGAGGAGGAGAATGGCCCTGGAGCCAGTGACAGAGGGAGGAGGGGAACCCAGCAGGGGCTGGAAGCTAGCCAGGCCTCCTTGTCACCAGGCAGGAAGGGGGAGGTGGCAAAAAGACTGAGCTAAGTGGCAGTTGGAACAGTGAAAGCAGGGGGGCGGTGCGCAGGGCCAGGGCTCAGCTGTAAAGCAGAGGGGTGAGGGCTACTTTCCCCCTGTTCGATGTTCCTATACTACTGAAAAGTCCCTTCTCCTCTGGGGAGTGGCCCATTATGGGGGGCTCCTTTTCTGACTCTCTCCGCAGACCTGGGAGATAGTGTCATTAGAATGCAGGCCCTAGGGCCAGACTACCAGGGCTCAAGTCCCAGTTCTGCATTTCCTGTTGTCCTTGGGCAGGTTATTTAACCTCGCTGTGCTTCAGTTTTCTCATCTGTAAAATGTGAATAATCATAGTGTTGATAAGGATTTAAGGAGTAATACAGGTACAGGGTACTGCTCAGGGCCCAGGATAGGGTAAAACATTAGGTGTTATTTCTCCCCACCTTGTTGACCAGCATAGGACCCTCACAGCTCTCCACAGACCTGAGAGGCCAAGGGATCCTCCCACTCTTCCTGCAGGCCAACGAAGTCTAGGTGGAGAAGGGGTGGTCTCTCCACAGCTGCCCAGGTCCATCCCATAGTTCCAGGCTAGGGGCAGAATGTCCAAAGCATTCACAATGAGATGAGATGGACCCTGGGTTCAAGTTCTGCCTCAGCCCCTAAACAGCTGTGTGATTTTGAGCAAATAACAGCTTCTCTGGGCCTCAGTTGCCTCACTTACAAAACAGGGTTAATAACAGTGCCCAGTGCATATCCTGAGGATGATGTCTGTGAAATGCCTGGCACAAAGAAACCACTCAACAAATGGTTGCTGTTATAGCTGCCTGGTACACAGTAGGTACCTCATAAATACCAGTTTTCTTCATCATGTCCAACAAACTGACCCCCACCACTTCCCTTCACCTGATCCCCATCTTCCTCTTCTTCAAGGGTCACAGTGTTCCAGGTCAAACCATGGGGCCCAAAGGTCTCTCAATCCCGGAATGCAGACACCTCAGCTATAGGAAAAGCCCTGTCCTCCTGGCTCCTGAGCCATTATCCCACCAGAATGAACTGAAGAGATACTAGTTCCCTTCACTCAGCTTATGATCAAGACTCAAACGGACATAGGGAGGTGGAAGGAAGGGAAAACCCCCAAGACACAAATGCACGGCTGTTCTTGAACTCTTCAGCCAAGCTTGAGAAGAGTGGGGAGGGGGGAGATGGGGTAACTAGCCAATCAGATGGGCCAGGAGGAAGATGGGCTGGCCCAGCAGGCTCCAAGAACTTCTTGTCAACACTGAGGACAGGGGGAGACCAGCGGCAGGGTGCCAACCAGGGTAGAAATGGAGGGGGACAGGGAAGGCTGGGTAGAGGGAGAGCAGGAGGCTGTTTCAGTCTGTTGGAAAATAAGAAAATTGAGACAAAAATATCACAGCCGTGAAACTGGTTGGATGTCAAGTGAGCCAGATCTGTCAGGAATTCGACCCCAGCGCTAAGCCCCAGTGCTCAGGGCTGTCATTGACACCGTGGAGGTGGGGACAAGTGGGTCTTTAAATAGCTCAGTGTCTCAGCAGTGGGGGAGGCAGAATGTTAAATATGATGCCTGCTGCCATCCTGGGCACCCCAGACCAGAGGCCACAGTGTCTCATCCCCTGCCTCACGCAGGGCAAACCTGCCCCAGTTCACCCCTGAGAGAGAAGAGGGGAAGAGGTGAATGGAGATGGGAGGAGATGGGCTTTTTCCACCATCATAAAGGATTCCTTGATTTCCTGTCATTGCCTGTACCACAAGCTCTTGTCTGACTGTCGGGAAGTCCTTTCTGAAATCTAACCTTCATTCTGCTGCAGCCTCAACCTATCTCTTCCCATAGTTTCCTCAGCAGAGATAGAGCACGGTCAGTCCTTACCTCCATAATCCTCCTGCAGAGACAGTTTGGGCTTTCTTGGCACTGTCAGGCTTTCACCTCTACCCCTGAGGACCTTTCCTTGTTGGATGAAGGGGCAGGGAACTGGTTTGGCCTCCTAGCTTTGGCAGAGAGCAGAGCCCTCAGTTCCATGAAGTCAAAGGTCTGTGGTGTACACAGCATTGGCGGGCTCCTCCAAAGCCTGGCCGCCACCCAGCCCAAGCTCAGGCCTAAATGTCAAGGCAGGAGCTGCCTTCTTATGCCAAAATTTCATTAGTCCTGCTAGGGGCAAGGTTTCCTCATTTCCCGGAGAAAAAGACTGAGACAACCCCTCCACCTCAAGACCTAACCAAGAGTAGGTGATGGATCTTTCTACCCCATCCCAACAGAAATCAGGAGCCCCACTGCTCTGGAAGACCCAGCCCCGGACAAAGTCCACTGCCATACCCTCCGAAAAGGCAGGATCCCTCCCCGCTGCAAATACACACAGGAAAAAAGATCAAGTGTAAAATCCAAACTGGATCATCCAAGGGTGTGTGAATGCTGAGACTCCATCCCTCAAGGGTCTAGTGGTAACCTGAGGCGGTTCCATGTCCCAGGACACTATATCTCGTAGGGTGCCCTAAGACACTCTGGCCCCAGGGATCTGCCTCTCCCCACCTAACATCTCCTGCTCTGTCCCTGAGAGTCCTCGGATACCCCTGGGAAGTGTGACACCTCACCAAGAAGTAAAATGAGTGGCAGATGACAGTGAGATGAAAGACCCAAAAATCAGGGAGATGAAGAGTCATGAAATGACCACTAGCTTTTGGCACATGTCATGAAGACAAAGGCTGGGACCCTGTGAGGCTCTCTTAGACTCTCGAGTCTATCCAAGGAAGCTCTGAGCTTTGCTCAGAGAGTTCAGACAGAGCTGTCCTGTGCTCTCTGTTAGGGACAGGGATGAGGGGCCGAGACAAACAGTGTCCCAGGAAGAATCCCAAGGGAAAGGGGATAGGTGTATCTTCCTCAGTTTCTTCGTCCTTCCTGCTTTCTTAGCCAGGACCAAATTCCCTTCTCAGTGAGAGGTCTAAGTAGGAAGTGGTGACTATCTCACCCAGGCCGGACGTGATGGTATGTGCTGATGCAAGGCTCCTGCCTCTACAACAGTCCCTGCCCCCTAGTCTGGCACTCAGGGCCCTCTCTGCTCCATCTGCCCTCTTTCTACTCCCCTTCACACAGCCACAGAATGGCCAGGCTGACCTTCCCAGGTTGCCTATTGAGGTCCCACACTTTCCAGCTTCCATACCTTTGCTCCTGCTATGGCCCCAGCCTGAAATGCTGGCATCCAACCTCTTCTCCCCTCATATGTATGTGTCCAAGCCTGACCAGGTCTGCAAGTCCCAGGGGAAGCCTCTCCTTCTCCCTGGGCTTCCATGACAGATGTTACCATGTGGTCTCCCCATGTCACGACTCCCAGACTCTCTACCTGAGCCCTCCTCGGCTCTGCCTGCACTCTGCCTCCTAGGCTGGCTGGACCTGTACCTCCCACTGGGCTCAGCTTCTGGGGCAGGGGCTTCACCTCCCACGACTGCTAAGCCCTGTCTACCCACAGCAAATGCTTGACGTTTGTCACAGTCTATGGAGACAACCCAGAAGAGGGGCTTAGTGCTCAGACCCCGGAGTCAGACAGCCTTAGATGCCAACCTGTCTCCAGTATTCGCAAACTTGTTGGCTATTAACTTTGGGCAAAGTTTTTTTTACCTTCTGAGACTTACTCAGAGCTCGTAGTGGTATTAGAATTAAATGAGAAAATGTAGGTAAAGTTTGTAGGACAATGCCTGTCAGGTGATTTATTCCATCATTAATAGCAATTATTATTAATATCTGTTGAATGAATAGTATTAGGGAAGATCGGCATTTCCCAGAGGCTTAACAGCTCCTTCCTTGCCCTCCTTCTGATCCCCGTCTCTCCAGTCTGGGGCTCAGCGTGGACTTCTCAGCACCCCTACACTATCAGTTTTCCTCTTCCTTGACTACCTTCCTGTCTTCGTCCTGGGGCTCCCCCAAACCCACAGTATCTTAGTTTTCCACCTACACCTCTGGCCACTCCTGTCCTCATTGCTGGCTCCTCCTCTATCCAGCCATTAAGTTTTGGGGTTCCTCAGGGCTCTGTCCCAGTCCCCTTCTCTTCTCCCTGCCTAAGTTCTCCCTGGTGATCACATCCACACTCACAGTCTCTATCACTGTCTCACAAGTGAAAACACGAGGGTCATCTCTGATTCCTCTCTCCTCATCTATTCTACCGCTGAGGCTGTCAGCACAGCCAGGATGGGAAGGGTACGGACTCTGGAGCCAGATCCCTGGATTTGGACCCCGGCTCCTAGAGCAGGTTACTTAACCTCCAATCCTGGTTTCCTCTTCTGTAAACTAGGGGTAATAATACTACCTACCTCATAAGCTTATCATGGGATTAATAAGCGAATATTTATAAAATGCTTAGAATGGTGCTTGGCATACAGTAAGAGCTATGCATGTGTCTGTTAAAGAAATACTTTAAAAAAATTTAATGTCACCTCCAAAACATAGCTCAAACGCACTTCTCTTTAATACTCCCTTTTCCAAGACCCACACTACCTCTTTAGTCTAGCTACTGTGCCCTATGCTAAAACTACCAGCTAGGCCCCTGCATCCACTCTGGCCACTTCTAATCTGTTCTCTATAGTGCCCCCGAGCTTTCCATGGGCTGGCCTCATCCAGTGCCTACCAGTCTCACACCCCACTCCCTGGTTTCCTAAGTTGCAAGCCTCCTGGCCATTCAGGTCCTCATATAACCTGAGCTCTCTCTTGCCTATGCATATTTAGTCTCCGTAGATGACTCTGAATCTCTCTGAATTCACCTAGGTAACATTCACCCACTATTCTGATCTCTCACATGCCCCTTCCTTAGGGAAGCCTTCCCTGATTGCCCTGTACTGGTCTAGTCCCCCATCACATGGCCCTACGGCACCTCTCCTCCACTGCACTTTTACATTCAATTGTGTGATCAGTACCAGAGGGCAGGGACCCATCTGTTTTTATGTACTTTTGGATCTCCAGCACCCAGCAAAGTGCCTGGCACACAGTAGGTGCTCAATATATGAATGAGTGGCTGCTTTGATGGCGGGAAGGTGAGTGAGTGTGGATTATTTCCCTATGGCTTACAGGGGTATCTCTGATCTAGAGACTTCCATGGCAACCTCTTACTCTCACACCCTGCCCAAGGTTGTCACAGTTCATATTTGTACACAGTCCATGCTTCTCACACAATTCCTGACTCTGGATGCTGGCTCTTCTGACCAGTCACACTATAAAGCTCAGAGCCTTCTCTGGATACTCAGATGAAACATATTTCAGCTTCTCCAGGGATGGTCTAAGATCAGGCCGAGTTTTAGATGGAGTGCTGTGGCTGCCACTGCTTCCAGGCCTGAGTTAGTGTTGAGATTGCTTCAAATCCTCCAGAGGGGCCCTTGGAAAGACCCATGGCTCTAGCATGCTCTCCATCACCCATCTCCCTTTTGTGTCTGTAAACTGCCCTACTGAGTCTTTTAGTGGCTTCCTCCTTCAGGGCATCTCTCCCTTCTTCCCAAACAATCTGATGTAGGGCTCTGTGAGAAAAGTAAGGCCCAATTTAGCACATTCTTTGTTTCCTCTCCAATGCTGAAAACCTTGCAGCTGTAACTTTAACCCTGGAAAACAGAAGGGAAGCTCAGTGGATGGAAGCCCTCTAAGGTGAGAGTGGGGATCTAAGAGTTCTCCCTTCCTAGATGAGGGTGTAAAGTAGGAATTCTACCAGGTTACCTACCAAGGCAAAGGCCACACAGGTCGGGTACATGGGAGAGGAGGCTGGCACAGAAGTGCGGTAGCGACAGAGCATCACCAGGCTGGCCAGGCCATTGAGAAAAGAGGCCACGGCAGAAGCTGGCTCTTGGAAGAACAGGAACCGGGAGAAGGGCCACTGAAAAAGGAACACATGGAGGGGGCCTGAGGGGCAAGAAACCCCAGCTGGCCCAACCTACCTTTTCTTGACTTGCTGCATCAATAGGTTCCCAGCTGGTTCCTTAGCTCCGGACCCAGGCAAAGCCTTAGGTTCAGTCCCTCTTCATGTCAGTGAGCTCCCCTCCAGTCCTTGGCTAAGGGTCATCGCTCTATCCTGGCCAGCACTCAGCACTGTTAAGTCTGTTCTCTGGGAAGACCAGGTAGGCCAGTAATAGATGGTTCTATATGGCCTAGGGGAAAAGCACAGACCTGCCATCCAGAAGACAGAGGTCCTAATCTCTCCTCTATCACTGACAGCTCTCTGAACCTCAGCTTACTCTGTGACAAACTGGGGAGAATAATTCTTGTCAGCCTCAACAGACTGGAACAAGATCATATTGGACCAAAAGGCAGGCACCATACTGTGCCTTGCTGGGCAATCTGAGGGAGGATTGCTATTTTAATCCAGATTCCAACGGAGAGGATTCTATGGTGAGTCAGGGTATTTGTCCTTGTAGCAAGGTGGACATTCAGCCACCCTAAGAAGCCCAGCACCACTCTTAAAGAGACCCCAAAACCTCCTAGATCTTGTCACTCTAAATCTAGAAGCAGGACACATTGTTCCCATCCAATCATAAGAAAACCATTAGATTTTGATTAGGTACCATTAGGTACCTGCCCCAAACACACACTCATCAGATTGTTTGGACAATGTAGTCTAACTGGGGGGTACTTTACTTCTGTCACACTATCATCTACCTACCCTGACTCTCCAACTCACCTTGCCATGGAACTGAGGCACTCTGTGACCTTCCTGGAGGTACAGGCCAACGGTGACCCACATACACTCATACTTACAGTCGTCCCAACAGGTCCAGCCTGAAACAGATAAATTGGTCTGGTGAACCCCACCAGTACAAGAGGCACACAGAGAAAGCCTAAATGGCGCCCAAACTCGAATGTAGGTCAAGAGGGCCTGCAGGTTGGTGAGAACCAGAAGAAATCTCAAAATTCTAGTTTCCCACTTGATGGATGAGAGATGATAGGACATACACATAAGGGAAAGGTGTGTGTGTGCGTTCTATGGAGTGGGGGGTGTACAGTGAGCAAATAGAAATAATTCTTCTCTTCTTTCACTCAAGATAGGGATCTTGGCATCTGATGGGACTCATCTATGGATAAGTGGGTTCATGTTTGCCCTTCCTAAACACAGGATTTGTTCTCACTCACCAAGGAGGAACCCTTGCTATCTTAGCCTCCTCCTATAAAAATGAAGCCCAAATTCTTCAATTTGACTTTTAAGGCCCCAGATTGTCTTTCTAACTTCATTTCCCAATACTGTTTTTCATGCACCCTGCTCCCTGAGTAAACCAAGCCACTGGATGTGGCTCCACTTTGTCTGTTCCCTCTGTCTGGATTGCAAAGAGACAGTAAAGAGAACAAACTTGTAGCCAAATAGGCCAGAACTGGAAATCTTACATTACCATTTACTGGCTGTGAGACTTTGGGCAGGGCACTTAACCTCTCTGAGTTTTCCCATCTGTAAAATCAAAATCTGCCTCAAAGGACTATTGTGAAAATTAACTATTTTAACACCTGTCACACAGTAGGTGCCCACTACGGCCACAGGTCCAAATTTACTGTATCCATCCAGAAGCCCTTCCTTTTCAGAATGTTCCAAATGATCACTGCTCCAACCCTCTCAAAGCCAGAAACTATTCCTTCCTCTCCTCTATGCTCCTATTGCTTAATCTAAGGGTCCTTTAGGGCTCAAATCATCCTCTATCTTGCACTTGAGAAGGTTAATGGCCCGTGGAGGCTGCAAGCCCTAAAGGGCAAGCAAGACCTGGTCTGATTTCAGTGTCATTCCAGGGTCCTGTATCCAGGAGTATTAAATAAATAGCCGTCTGACTTAATAGATAAAAAGTAAATGAGAGGTTCTGGAAAAATAAAACTGGCTGATGAGGCTCTCATTACCCTGGGGCTCCACTCACACAAACTCACAATAGCCCCTGGGTAGGAAACTAAAGTTCAGAGATTGCAAAGGGATATTAGGGGGCGTAAGGGGCGAGGGCCATGACTAAGGGGCGTGGTTTCTAGAAGGCGGGGCTTACCTGCTAGACTCATGTAGATTGGCTGGCGGGAGCGGAAGTGCTTCAGTGCGCCCCCTGAGCAGTTCCGCTCCTCGCACAGGAACACGCAGTCGCGGTACACCGGCTCGCGGTCGCCCTGGGAGCCGCTGGCTAGCGCGGCTGCCCCAGCTAGCAGCACCAGCCGCGCCGTCCGCCCGGCCATCCCTTCACCCTGGCCCTCCCGCAGGCGGAGGAGCTTTGGAGTCTTCACATCCGGAGTAACCGGAAGTGCCTTGCGTTCTGTATTCTCTCTGCTGACGTGCACTTCGTTTAAATAAAAAGTACCCGGATTTTTGTGGGCGCCTGCCCCGCCCCTTGTTTTACTGTCATCTCCTTATATAGAGGCGACGGGGTTGAGGAAAACGCCTGGTGGATTAAGGTGCAAAATAGTCTTTTGTCAACACCCATATTTTTTCTTCCCAGATTCTCTTTATTTGCCGTAGAGCTATTTTTCTGTCACTAGCTCTGTTCGATTTCACTTCCTGAGTTACCTGGACCTGTCCACTCCTCTCTGTCTCCTCTGGCACCACCCTGGTTAAAGACATCATCATCTGTCGCCGAGACAGCCGCAGCAGCCTCTTAACGAGTCGCCTTACCTCTACTTTTGCTCCTTCCAGTCCTCGCTCCATTAACAAAAATTCAAATTTGACCAGGTCACTCTCCTTAAAATTCTTTACTGGCTCCCAATTACTTCAGGATAAAATCCCCCAAGCCCTGCACGATTTGGCCCCCACCCATTGGTCTCCCTCATTCCCCTGCCCCAGACTTACCTCAAGGGGCCATGTCTCTCCAGCCTCCTGGCTTTGTCTTGTCTATATCACTCTTATTCTCACTTTTATTCTATTTTCCTCAGGTAGGGTGAGGACTTCTGCTGTCTGGTTTACCTGCTTTACTTCTAGCACTAGTACAAATTTTGACTCCTGGTAGGCGCTGAGAATTTTTTTTTTTTTTTTTTTAATGAAGGAACAATGTAATTCAGAGTAAGACTTTGGGTGCCAGATCCAGAGCTGTATGATTCAAACTACGCTGAAATTTAGAGAGGTGTAATATTTCAAGGAAAATTAAGAGAAGAACCTTTGGGAATAGGATATTTGCTTTAGCATCCCCCTCCTGGCACTACCACCAGCACCCCCACCCCATTGAAGCACTTGTAGCTAGATGCATAATTAGTGGATGTAGATTAATGACTGTCTTTCCGCCTCCCCCATTCTCTCACCCCTGGTCAACTTTTCCTTTCAATCTTGGAGGGGTGGAATGAGCGGGAAGTACACAATTGGGTTCCGTTAGTTCACACATTAAGCAAACATTTCCTGAGCCCTTAGCTCTAGCACAGGTGCTAGGCAAAGCGCAACTCATATTGCATTTTCTGTGAATGGTGCCTCTTCAATTAAAAAACAAAACATGAATAGTGTTCCCTGGAGTTGCGCACCAGTTGATACCGATTGGGAAGTTGAAATAAACAAAACAAACTCTCAGCCCCTCCGGAGCTGACTAGAATCGGGTGCTAATACTATTTTGCATCTGTTAGATCAGTCCTTTTATAATGCATTATTTCAATTTGTCCTTACTGTAATTCTGGGATGAATCTTTGAAGGAAGAAATTTAGGATTAAAAAGAATGAGATACTGACAAAGCAGGATTCTCCCTTTGAGAGAACTCTGAGGTAGAGATACGGCCCTTTTAAAACTTTCAAGTTTCCAGTTTTGGAGGTTTTATTCTATATTACGTCAAACATATTAAAATGGCAATACCCCACATTAAATAAAATTTATAAATAACTATAGTTGAGTAGCTGTTAATAGTCGACATATTGTTATATTTATATACATTTAATAAAGTGTTAATTGATTTCTGTAGTTTCCCTGTACTTTGGAGCCAAATAGAAAATGAGTTCAAGTCTCAAACATTTCATACTTGAAAACTCATGCCTACATGGCTGAAAACAATCCTGGGGTCATAGTGGAGCCGGGCAGTGGAGACTTCTGTCATGTTGTCTTGGTGGGAGATGGGGTGTTGTCTTTCTTGGACATGTCTTGAGAGTTTTCCCTGCCAGCGCAATCCTACATCTCTAGACAATTACTGGGCCTCTTCCTGTCCCCCAACTTTTCAGCCCAGATCCTGCTTTTCGCCATTGAACCCTTAGCTTAATCAGCTTCCCAGTTTGTATTTGGTTTCATATGTAAGTCACAGCCTACAGTCATAGATTCATTACTTCAATTTAGACTTACTGAGCCCCACTGGGTGTCAGCCATTGCACTAGGAAAAATAAAGATGAATCAGAAATGGTTCCCAGTCCAGGGAGGAGAAAGACAAAGCAAACAGTACAGTGTGCTGAAGGCTCGTAGGTAAACTGACCATATTCTTAGAACAAAAATTGAGAGGTGGTCTATAATGAGGGCCCCTTATTCATCAAATATTTATTGCAGTTTACCATGTGTGAGGCTCTAGAAACAGTGATGAACAAGGCACTGTCCGTCTCATGATCAGAAGATGGAGACAGGAAATAAACAAGTATCAAACAAAAGACTAAGATAATTTCACTGCTAATGTAGGAGTACATTGGTAGGATAATTTAGCACCATCAGACTGTGAATTATATATATCCCTTAGTCCAGCAATTTACACAAACTCTGTAACCAGCAATTTCTCTACTAGGTATACCTACACAAGCTCTAGGTTTACCTACGGCAAGTGCAAAATGGTGTTAAGTACAAAGCTATTCATAGCAGCACTGTTCATTATTTTCAATAGCAAAAGAAAACAATAGGAAATGAATTAAATTAATCCATACAATTATAATGCAATGCCGAACAAATTAATAGAAATGGGGCAGATTTGTAATGTACTGACATGGAACAACCTTCAAATTTTTGGTAAATATAAAAAGCAAAATATTGAACAGTGTGTGTGTGTGTGTGTTTGTCTATATGTGTTACTTCATGTGAAGAAAAATAAGTGTTTGATATTATGTTTGATATAACACTATGTTTGATATTTTTGAGAATATATCTAGAAAGATATATAAGAAAGTGGAAATAGTTGTTGCCTCTGGGGAGAAGTGAAACTGTGTGTCTGGGTGACAAAGAAGTGAGGGACAATTTTTATACTTGTACCCTTTAAATTGATACTATCTGTATATTATCAATTAAAAAACAAAGGAAAAAGGTTAAAAGAACAATTTTATGTAGTGACAAGTTGAGTTATATAATTGGATAATGTAATAGGGAAGAGGGGTAAAGGAATGGGGAGGGAGGGAAAGATTACATTGGGTGGTCAGAGAAGGCCTTTTTGAGAAAGTAACATTTGAGCTGAAACCTGCATGACCAGAAGGAACCGGCTCTGCTAACACCTTGGGGCAAATTGTTATAGGCTGAGAGAACAGCCAGAGCAAAGGCCCTAAGGCAGAAACAAGCTTAGCATCTTTAAAAAACAAAAAAGAAGGTCAAGGTGAAAGGTTTAGGTAATGGGAAGCTATTAGAAGGTGTTTTAGCACTGGAGCAATTAAGTGATCTGATTTTGGTTTAAAACATTTACTTTGGCTATTGTGGGGATAAAAGGGAGTGAAATTGGAAGGGGACAACAGCATCACTGGGAGATCGAAGGCTAATGCTTCCACAGAACTGTTAGCAGCTTAGACTAGCTGGTGATGTTGGTGGGAAAAGCATAGATGTCTTCGAAGAGGAATTGATAGATTTTAACAAATGACTGGCTGTAAAGGGCAAGGAAAGAGGAAACAACAATGTGGGTTTAGTGAATAAAATCATCTGAAACTATAATTGTCCTCAAAAATCAGGTCTTCATATTGCCATGGTTTTATGTTTCTGGAAGCTTCTTATTGTCAGGGCCAGGGAAACTTTCTTCTTACTCTTTTAGTTCTTCTGGCTGGTCAAGTAATTCAAATGACATACAGCAGATGAACAGCAGAAAATCAAATTTTAATATGTGCTCAAGGGGAATTCACATAAGCATAAAAATTCCAAAGACAATGGGCAAAATTAGGTATATGGGTCATTTGAACTAAGGAGAGGGAGGTAGGCAATTCATAGGTAGATAAAAAAGCAGTACATTTGGTAAATTCTTGCAGGGCCACCTAGAAACAATGGGACACAGAGGGGAATCTAGCAAACAGATTTTGGCTTGGATCAAACCCTTGGCCACCCTTAATTCCTATGTGTTAAGGTGATTATGCTAAAGTTCCCTTCCTGAAGTAGGATTTTCTTAACTGAATCTCTTTAGGCAGGTGAGGGGGAGATAAAAACCTCTTCCTGAGTTTATTGGGCTTTGTTTTTGGCTTGAAACAATGCATGCTGGGGTGGCACATTATGGGAAGACCTGCTCCTGACCCCCATACTGTTTCCTCTTCCTCAAAACAAAAGTCAGAGGCAAGCCTGTCCTCATTCACACCCCAGTGGTCTGCATCTCCAGCAACAAGGGGGATGAAGTAGTCACTGCCTCCCACACCAAATCCTACAACACTGTGACTAGGAACCATTCAATCCAACTCTCTTATATTTCAGAAGGCAAAGTGAAGCCTTATACAAGGCCACACAGTCCAGCTACTGTCTGAGGAAAGACCCCCAAATAAACCAAGGGTGCATGTTAAGCAGCCAGCACAAACATGCAGACAACACAGGACACAGGAATACAAACCATGACAACCTTGTATGCACAGGCCAGGATGGAAGCCACATGCACTTTATGTACATGCGTTAAAGCCCCGTGAGGCCAAGAACACAAAAGCAGTTTCTGTCTTGGCAAAACAGCCTAGAGACATAGGCCTTGGGCCTGCATGCCCAAGATGGGGGTGAGAAGGCCGGAGGGAGATCAGCACACCGAGTCAACATGTCTAGCATGTCTGTTTGGGCTCTGCTCATGTTGATCTCAGGGCTGGGGCTAACCCTAAGCCCAAGGAGTGACCTTTCAGTGGCTAGGTTGCAAGTATTCTTAAAAGGTCACCTTTAGGAAGTACAGATTTTCTTATCAAAACCTTCCAAATTACTCTCCCGTGGCCCCAGGGAGGCCTGGTGCCTACCCTCTGGGGATTCCTTCCAAGTAACTAATTCATAAAGGCACTTCCCCAGCAATCTGAGTCCCAGACACGAGGCCCTGTGTGTTAGGCCCCAGTTTGCGGCCTGGACCTCGGACTGTGGACCGTATCCTCCCTTTTTGTTTGTTTTCAGTCCTCTGACCCAGGCTGGCTGTTAAGGTAGAGGGAGGAGACTCTGGTGCCAAAACACACACACACACGCACACACACGTGCGCGCACACACAC
>NW_024345479.1:2221955-2387142 GCF_902729225.1 Pteropus medius | reverse complement strand
ACACACACACGCACACGCACACACACGCACACACACAGTGTCCTATGCCCCCCAGTCTCAGTGGCTGGTCAATGATTGACTGGCATTTCACAAGCTGCTGGTTCCAGACCCCAGTCTGTTGACCCTTAGAGGTCATCTCCCTAAGCCAGAGCCCCTTCCTGCCTCTTCAGTTCCAGTGATCACCTCCACTGCCCACAGGCCGGGTACTTGTCCCCCAAAGACCTTCTCGTGCAGTCATACATCTGTCCTGTGCACCTCCATTGGCTCTCCTCTGTCCGCAGTCATCCCTCTCCTCTGAGGCTGTAGTTGTCTCCCTCCCCAAGATCCTCAATGGACCTGCTGGCAAACTCTCAGGCTCCTCTAGCAACCATGTCCGGAGCCCAGCCGCCTCCCGCCCCCATTTGCACCCCCCTCTCTCGCCCTCAGCCTTTGTCCCTCTCCTTGTGACCATCCTCCTTGGCTCTCCTGCTAGGCCCCGCTTCTGGAGAGAAGGGGAGTGAGTAGGGAGGGGAAATAAATCAGGCCACAGCCCCCCACTACTCCTCTTGTCAAACACCAGACAAGGTTTTTTCCCCTTCCTTCCCGGCTCTGAATGGGCTCATTCTCTCTGGGAGTCTCTGCCCCTCTTGAGCCTCCTCCCTGGGGCGTGAGTTCTGACCTCCGCTCCTCCCCAATCCCACTCCCGCCCGCTGGCTCCGCCCCCTCACACCGCCCATGGGGACAGAGTGTTGTCTCCAGTCCAGGTTCCCTTCTGGGATCCGGGAGGAATGCGAAGAGGGTGGGCTTGTTGAGACAGGCGAGGAGTGAGGGGTTGGAGGGGTTGGGGGAGTGGGGGTGGTGCAGAGGACATGAAAGGAGGCTGTGGGACCCGTAATTGTTTACCCAAATTTCTTGGAGAACCATCCTCTGGCTCCCTGCAGGGGCCCGGAGGTGAGGGTAGGTTCATGGCATCCTTGATTCCGGCTCTGGAGAGGAATAGATTGAAGCCAAAGCCTCCTGCCTCAGTTTCCATTACTTGTGAACTTCAGACTTCCTCTTCTGCAAAATAGGGACAGATAACACCTGCCTACTCTGGTGCCTTAGTACTCAGTGAGTTGAGGAGTGTGGTGGCTCTAGGACAGAGAATGTCACAAAGTAGGGGTCTGGTAAAGCAGGGGTCCCCAACCCCCAGGCTGTAGACCAGTACCAGTCTGTGGCCTGTTAGGTACTGGGCAGCATAGCAGGAGGTGAGCAGGAGGTGGGCAGTGCTAGCCTGGGATCACCACCTCAGGTCCACCTCAGATCATCAGGCATTAGATTCTCACAGGAGCACCAGACTCTGGTGCCAAAAAGATTGAGGGCCACTGCAGTAAAGGATGGTACCACAGCAACTTTCCTGGCTGGATCAATCCTCTTAATTTAAGGGCAGGGGAGGGTGGGCCTGGGAGAGAAGGGACATTTCTAATCCTGACCCTAACACCCTGATTGTCTCTTAAAGGCTGAATGCACACTGACCCAGGTACAAGCCCTCCATTGTGTGACTAGCAAGTAAATGACTCTTGGAGCCAGGTCAGCATCTCCTCTCTCCAGAGGGCTGGGAGGCACCTTGATTAGGTCTTGGGCTGTGTGATTGGGTGAGGGTAAGGGGCTGATTTTCCTGGCTGTTTGACTTTTTCCTCATTAGCCCTGAAAGGGTCCTGGACAAATTGATTGACTCATTTGAGTCTCTGTTTCCTTGACCCTCACCCTCCATAACTCTTAACTTGAACACTTGATGCCCATACTAGAGAAAATATTGATGCCCATCCTGAAGGGCAGCTCAACTGTGTCATCATACACTGCAGTATTTCTTGAATGTTTATGACTGTGATTCAAGGAATAAATCCAACAGACCTCATCACCGGGACGTACACACCCTTACCCACGCTTACCCTTACAACATACGATATACATGAATCTTTTCTAATCCATTCTATTTCTTAAAAACAAAACAAAAACCCGATTTTTGTCTTGATTATCTAAATTGGTTTTATGATCAATCTTCTAATAGAACCTGACCTGCAGTTTGAACATCACTGGTTAGAACTGGAGGATTTACCATGGTGTTGAGGGAAGGGTAAGCTTCAGGCTCCTCATTTGCATGCATGTGTCAAATTTTGTATTCATAACTTTGTATTTTTTTTTCTAAAGAGATCCTCCAAATTTCATAAGCTTCAGGCCCCACAAACTCTGAATCTGCCAAAATATAACTAAGGCTGAGACCTTTTATTGAACAATTACTATGTGCTAAGTACTGTGCCGAGCATTATCTCCTTTAACTCCTAGCATAGAATGCCAGACATGAGTTTACAAGTGCACCACCGAAGTAGAGAGGCTCAGTCACTTGCCCGAGGTCACATAGCTAATATGCTGCAGAGTAGAGATTTGAACTCAGGTCATTCTGATCCCAGAACACCCTGTTCTCAACTCTGCGCACCCCACCTCCCAAAGCGCCTGCCTGTAACCATGCTAGGGAATATGGACGCTGCTTAAGAAATGCTAGTGTCCTTCATTTTCCAATCCCCGGTAAGTGCCTCTGAGCTCTTGAACATCACAGACATGCTCTTGGCTAAGGCATTCCAACAAGGGTTGCTAGATTTGGCAAATAAAAATAAATTTGAATTTCAGATAAACAACGAAGTTGTTTGTCCCATGCGATATTTTGTTGGAAGTTGTCTGTCCCATGCAATATTTCGTTGGAATTTCCAACAACAACATGTCTTTCTACACTGCCACCACTCCATCCCCCACTCCAACCCCCACTGGGCCTTAAGTACAGGATCAGGGGCTCCAGGTGGAATGCCAGGGGAGGAGGTGGAATTGAACAGGCTAATAAAAAGCAAAGGACAGAGAAAAAAAATCTTGGATAAATCGGTGCTGAATGTCCCAGTAGTAAAGAAAGAAGAGGGATGTTCTTCAAAGGATTGAGCTGGAGGTCCCTCCAATTTGACTCTCTCTTTCCAAACTGGTAAACCTTCATGCTTTCAGACTGAAAAATATACCTAAAGGATCCGAGATGGTATGCCAGGGAGTCCTGGAAACCACAAGTTAAACACAACACACGAGTTAAACAGAATACACGCCCCTCCTTGGCTATCAACTTTTCTTAGGACGTGATGGGAAAACAATTATTTGATATTAAAACGAATAGGCACGTGATGGAGTAGGATGCAAACTCGCCAGGAATGTTTAAGATAAAACCTGCGAGAATTAAGGATGGCAGCCTAAAGCATTTGCCCCAGACTCCTGGAGGAGGGGGCGCAATCACCTCCTCTACTTTAAGGGGTTCTCCATGGAAACGGATGAGAACCGCTGCAGGCACCCCGGGCGTCCCGGCGTTGGGAGGGACGCACCCCAGGCCTGCGCCGAGAGAAGGAGAAAGTGAAGCCGGGAGTTGCCACTCCCAGAGACTTGCTGGAATGCGGTTGGAGGGGGCGGGGGGCGAACTGTGAGCGCGCTGGCTCCCAATCACAGGAGGAGGAGAAGGTGGAGGAGGAGGGCAGGCTCGAGGAAGTACAAGAATGAAGTTGTGGGGCTGAGATTCCCCTCCAGCGTGCCCAGAGAGACGAGAAGAGACCTCTCTTCGAGGCAACAGCCCGCCGCTTCGCAGGGTACCCTTTCTGGCGCCAAGCGCCTGGCCTCTCCGCCTGCCGCGCCCGGCGCCCCCCAGCCTGGTCCAGCCGGAGCCATGGGACCGGAACCGCAGTGAGCACCATGGAGCTGGCGGCCTGGTGCCGCTGGGGGCTCCTTCTCGCCCTCCTGCCCCCCGGAGCCACGGGCACTCAAGGTGGGTCTGGGTTGGGGAGGGCAGGGAGCCGCGACAGGACCCGGCAGCCTGGGACACCCGCCGAAATCCCCGGGCAGACGGGGCAGGGGGCGTCGTACGAGCTTCCCGATCCGAAGTTTCGGACAGTCCAGGCGCTCAGAGCCGCCGGCCCTCTGCGGGGAGGGGGCAAAAGAAGCTGGGGCAGGGAGGCAGTTACACAGAAGCGCCTCTCGATGTCCCATTCAAGAGAACGGCACTTTCCAGACTCTGAGACGGCTCTGGGAACTTGTCAAAAAAGTTCTCTGAGATTGTTCAGAAAGTTTCCCATCGAAGTTGTATCGCACGGGGTGTGTGTGTGTGTGTGTGTGTGTGTGTGTGCGTGCGTGTGCGCGCGCGCGCGCCCCCTTCTTGAGCCCCCTCGAGCTTTCTCAAAGTCTTTCCAGTTGGCAGCCTCCGCCTCCGGACTGGACTGGGCTGGATTCCCCGGGGGTCCCTCCTGCCCTGCCCCTCCTCCTGCCTCCTCCACCCGCCTCCGGCCGCTTAAGTTTAGTTATAGTTACTACAGCTTCAGGCAAGATCGGGGTGTGAAGGGGGAAGGTGGGGAGAGCAACCTGTCCAGCCAGAGCCGGGAGGAGAGGGTGGCCAGTCGGATCGCGGAGTTGCCTCACGCTGGAGTCTGGCTGGGGGGAGGGGGAGACGTTTGTTTTGAACAAGTTTCTCTAGGGCCAGCTCAGGGACTTTGTGCTTTGTGACTTCTAGAGAGCATGGGCGGCAGAGAGGTAGTGATGGTGGGTTTCCTGGTCTGGGGCATGAAGTGGCAGAGTTCTACAGGAGGGAATCCTGGGCAGTTGGAAGGGGAGGGAGGCTGAGAAATAGAACTAGATGGGGGTATGCAGAGGGATTGTCCTGCCTTTTCCCTTATGCTGTGTGTGGGGAAGGGTGATGGGATGACAGTGTGTCCTGCCTCATCTGTCTGTCCATACGTAATTGCAGTTAAAGCTGGAAATATACTCTGGTGCCAAGCACTGCGCATGGTGTTTTGCATGTGTTCCCTCCTTTAGTTCTCTATGAGAGAAGTTCTGCTAATATGCTCATATTCTAGGTGAAAATCTGGTCTTAAAGAGGTTAAATAGCAGCAAGTAAGTGGTGGGTCCCCTATTGGACCCCAGGCAGTGCGACCCTCAACCACACTTTTGAAATCACTATTAATCTACTTTGAACAATGGGGGACACTGCTCCCTGTCTCATTGGGTTGTGAGGAAGACAAAATGAGAGCGTCCTGGTCTCCATAGGTCAGGGAGTCTGGAGAAAGGGTGGGTGTCATCCTGTCTGTGCTGCCTGGCCCAGGGCCCCTCTGCCAGAGCACTGCTGTGATATATGAGGCACCCCTATGCTAGAGTGTTCTTGAGTTGTGTGTGTGTGTGTCTGGGCTTTGTGTTCCCAAACAGTCTCTCCGCTGACTTGGGGACTCTGATGAACTCTGCCCTCTCAAGGAACTCCCTCAAGGTGCTGGGCCAGCTCTGCTGTAAACAGAAGGAGGTGGCCCCACGCCTTCACTCTGAGGAAGGAGTCTCCTCTGCTTGAGCCCATTCTTCCCCTCCCTGTTTCCCAGGCTGTGTCTTCACCACTGACCTTCTGCTGGCTGAGAGGGTGAGGCCACGCTGGGCTGTCAGGCCGAGCTGCTGTCCTCCTCACCTGAGCCTTCGAGTTGAGCAGGTGGTGAGTGGCTGAGTTGCTGCAGTGCCGGGATCTGAGGGGTCAGTTCTCCTGCCCCTCTGGTCTTCCTCACCCTTCAACCTGCACTGCTGGGTGCAGACAGAGATGTTGAGTTTGTTGTGCAGGGAATAGTTAAAATGGCAGCACGCCATCCAGCTGCGCCTAGCACCCTTATTACATTCTAGGGCTGAGGGTTGTGTTAGGAATATGGAAGGAAGGAGAGATGGGGGAAGACCCAGAGGGTCTGGATTTTGCTGAGATCCTCCTAGAGGCCAAGGTCTTGTAAAGTGCGCAGCAAATACATCCTTTTTATCTTGCAGAGCTCATATTTAATTCCTGTGTGATTCTCCCAATAGCCTTCCTTCTTTCTATTACACTTAGAGAAAGTAACCTCATTTTAATATCCACACACAAAAAAAAATAAAATAAAAAAGAAAAAATTGATTCAAACGCAAGAGAAAATACATTGCATTCCAAATATAAAGCACCTTTTCTTTTCTCTTGGTTGGGAATTACCCCGTACTCCTGCTCTGTGAACTTCCCTTGCCTTAACTTTCAAAACATGTACAGCATGCTTCCTATATGCCAGGTTCTTATCCATAGATAGTTTCATTTCATCTCTGCAACAATCCTGTGAAGTCGCTGCGCAGATGAGAAAACTGAAGTCCAAAGAAATGAAGTGACTTATCCCAGGCTTCCCATCAACTCAATAATATTCAGGGCGTTTTGGACTCCAATGGAGGAGGCATTAAGAGTTGGTCAGTCTTATTCCATTCAACAGGAATGGATTGAGCAAAGCCTCAGGGGCAGCCAGGTGGCCAGATTTGGGTGGAGGCACTACTTCCTTATGCAGGTGAATGACTTCCCCTATCTAGGCTATAGAAAGGGGCTGAGCAGCCCTCCTCTCCCCATCCTCTTACCCTGTCTAGCTCATGTCTGCCTTCTTCTTGGGCCCTCCCAGAATGGCAGGGGACTGAAGGCAGGAGTGGGCTGGAGGCCAGTGGGAACTGCAAGGCTGTGGCGTGGGAGACAGCTGGAGTGGAAGCGTGAGGGATCAGTGTGGTCTGGGGCTGGGGCTGGGGGCGGGGAGGGGAGGTGGTGTAGGGCCCAGGGAGTTGTGCCTGCCCCTGAGTGCTAGAATGATCTGGAAGGAGATCCCCTTCCCACTCTTAGCCTGTGGGAAGTGCCTCTGGGGTGACGCCTCCATCTCTTGCTAGGACACCTTTTCTCTCCATCCCTGAAAAGAGAATGGAGGTAGAGTGAGGGGTGTGTGCTCTATCAAGGAGTGGGAGAATTATAGCCAATGTTTGTGTTGTCCCAGCTCTGTTTACAAAGGCTTGTCATGTTTACAGATTGCTTTTTGATTCATTATCTCATTTAACTCTCATTTAACTTCTCTATAGAGAGGAAGAGTTGTTATTATTTGATTATCTCCTCCTTACAGCCAAGTTCAGGTCAGTAAATATTCATTGAGTGCCTACTAAGTCACAGGCAGGGCTGGGCATAGAGATGAATCTGATTTGGCTTCTGCCTTGGAGGTCCAGAAACTTGCTCAAGGTCACACGGTGAGTGGCCCAGCTAGAGTTCTGGTCTGCCTGATACACCAGGCATGTGGTTGTTGAGTCCTGGTGTCACTAGAATGGGCTGTGACCCAGTGGATCTGGGGGTGATGAGCTGTGGGGATGCAGGTAGTGTTCATGGAAACCAAAGGAAGTATTGACTTTCATGCTAGTGAGCAAGAGAAGCAGCTAGGGAGAAGGCCGAAGGCTGGTGGTGAGGAGAGAACCCACTTGAGAGCACCCGCAGAGCTGGGACCAAACCCTGACCACTGAAGTCCAGCTGGAGGGACATGAAGGACTGTGACCAGCCTCTGAGCAGTGGGATGGACACTGGGACCTCAACTGGTCCCTTCTGGTTTGGAGACTCTTCATTGGATTTCATTCATTCATTCATCCATCCATCCATCCATCCAGTAAACACCCAGTGCTCACTGTGTGCAGTCCGGTCCCCTGGCTGTGGGCTGGTCCGGCCTCACACAGCCTTTGCTTGGAGAGTTGGAGATTGAGGCTCCTAAGGGGCAGGTGTCCTGGAGACAAAGAGCTCCCCTGTGTGGAATAGGCTTCCTATCTCCCAAGAAAATCAAGGGGGAAAGTGTGGAAATGGGGACCAAGGTGAGGACTAGGGAGGGGACTGGTAAGGAGGAGGGGGAGTGGGAGGAGGTGGGGGCAGGTGTCATGGTGAAGGAGAGGGAGAGAGGTGGAGGTAGAGGTAAGGGAGGTATCAAGAAAGCCTTGGCTTCATGTCAGGTTGGTGCAGGGATTAGCTCGAAAGCCTCTAGCTCCTTGGGAGGGGTCTCAGGGTACCAATTTTACCACCTGTTGCAAACACTTAAAGTCTTAATTAGACTCAAATCGGCCACAAACAAATTCACTAGTGGGGTGGGGCTACCACTCTTTCTGCTCCTCTTGCCCAGCCTAGCCCAGCCACCCTGCCCTGCCCAGAGCCTGCAATGTTTTTCAGTGGCATCGGTGGAGTTAGTGTGTATTTACGTTTGTGTGGGTTGTAGGGCGAATCTGTGTGTGCAGTTAGGCTTCGTAGAAGGAATGTGGAATCTAAAGTCAGACAGACTCAGTTCAGATACTGCCTCTCGGCTGGCCTCAGTTTGAAGTCCCAGCCTCTGCAGGATGTTAGGAGGCTCCACCCAGAGTGCCTGCTGAGCACACAGTAGGGGCTCAGTTAATGCAGCTGCCCCCAGTGTTCCATTGTTGTTGTTTTCCTATTGCCTGGCTGCCACAGCTGGTGTCCTTTGGAGGCTGCACCGGGCAGCAGGGGGTGGAGACAGCCCCTGCCCCTGCTCTGTTGCTCCCTTTCCCCCCCAGGCTTGGGCCAGGGCCTTGGGGTCTGGGCCTGGAGACAGCTGTGCCTACAAAGCAGCTGAAGCTGAGGCCGGGGGAGGTCCTGGCAGCGGGCGTTATTTTGGGCCTGGCCAGGCCACCCCCATCTCCTGTTTCTCTTGGGAGTCTGGGGGAAGGGACCCTTGATTCTATTTCTGGGCCCTCCCCTTCTTCCCTGTTTGCTTCTTTCCCTATCTGCCCAGAGGGGCGGGAACAGAGACCACTCTGGTTGTTACTAAGAAGCAACACCAGGGGGTGGAGGGCTGTCCCCTCCCGCCCCCAGCTTTCTGAAGGCAGAGGGTATCTCTTATTACCCCTTGGGGTTTGAGCTCCAGCTCCAAGTTGCTGGAGCCCTGGTGTCAGACCTCAACATCAGCCACTGTGCTGCCCTCCTGAATCTGCACATAACCTATAGGAGGTGGAGTGGTGACCAACAGGAATTCCGGGCAGCTCAGGCACCTGTGGGCCTGTGTACCTGGGGGTGCCCTCCACCCACCTCCCCCCGGCACACCCTCCTGGGCAAGACACACCAGGTGATTCATCTTCTCACTAGAGCAGAAAAACAAGTTCAACTGGGCACTGTAATCTCCCCCATGCTGGTAGGCAGGGTGCCAGCTGCTGCCCCCAGAGTCCCCTCACCAGGGGTAGTTTACCCCTCCTAGTATCCCTGGCCTTTGTGGGTACTTCTGGTCTCAGGAACACACAGCCGGGGTCCATGTGGACCCTGGGACAGTTCATCTTGATGCCCGTTGGCTGATGACTGGCACCGGGCAGGTACACAGGGTTGACGTAGTGCTCTTGTGGCAGGAGTTTCGTGGCATAGATTCTGCCAGCTGCTTCTGGAGTCTTGCCCTGAGGAGGTGGCAAGGGTGAGGTGCTGGAGTAGGAGCCTTTGGAGTAGGCATCACTCTGGCCTAGGATCTGCAGCCTGGGTCTGGATGCCCAGAGCTAGAGTCTGATGCCCCTTGTCCCTGCCTAGGGGAATTCCAAAGGTTTCTGCCAGGCCCCCGGTGGTCCTCATGCCCCCACCGTGACTCCAGCTGACCCTCCTTTCCTACTTTCTGGGTGGCATTGTGAGGATGAGTATTCCTTGCCAGGAGATTGGCATGTGGGTGGCATTGGAATGGGGTGGGGAGAATGCCCCGAGTTTGTTTGCTTGGGAGAGGGGCAGGGGGTATCCAGAGAGTTCATGATTCATCATCGCCTCTCTTGGGGGATTTTTACCCCTTGGCTCTGAGTCGTGCCTTTGAGACAAAGAGAGGCTTTCTTTGCCAGCCAACCCCCTGGATTGGGCGGGCGGGCTCCCGAGGGCTGATATAGCAGGGCCCCGTCTGGATGACCAGGATGGGCTGAGCCAGAAGCAGCCTGTCCCCTGATTTCCCTCCTCTTCACAAACTTGGAAACTTTCTTTTGCTATTGCACCTTTTGCAGGTGTAAGAGACATGGGAGGTCAGGTCCTTCCGTTGTGCTCTCTCACCGTCTGAAATGGCTTGACTCTGGGGAGTGAATGTGGAGGAGGCAGTCAGGTAGGAGAAGCTCACTGGGTGGGCAATGCCCTCTGACCCATTTCCTCTCTCCTGATAGTGTGCACTGGCACAGATATGAAGCTGCGGCTCCCAGCCAGTCCCGAGACCCACCTGGACATGCTCCGCCACCTCTACCAGGGCTGTCAGGTGGTGCAGGGGAACCTGGAACTTACCTACCTGCCTGCCAATGCCAGCCTCTCTTTCCTACAGGTGAGACCCCAGCCAGTCCCTGCCTCTCCTTGGGCTGAGCCCTCTGCTTATCGGTGGGTGGTAGAAGAAGCCTATATTTCCTCTCATTGTGGTTCCTCACCCGGAGTCCTTTCCAATGTCTAACCCCTGTTCGTTCTACTGAAAGACGAGTTGACTCCCTCTCTATAACATGGCTGGCCGTGGACATCTCTAGGTGGAATGCATCTGTTCCTTTGCTAAATATTTGCTCTCTTGCCAGCACGATCACCTCCCCCTGTCCAACCGCCCAGCCACTGTCTCCCTCCCACCTCAAGTAGCGAAAGGGCTGTTGAGAGATGTGGGTTCCAGGGCTAGTTCTGCCCCCGACAAGCCGTGTGAATGTGGTTTAGGTTCTTGGCTTCACTGGGTCTCGGTTTTGTTATCTGTATATTGGGAGCAATATAGGCATGCTTTGACTTCCCCTGGGGGGCCCATTTTGAAGATAAAATGGGAAATGTATGTGAAAGGATCATGAGCAGGAGAGTGGAAACCAGCCTGCTGGGCTGTTTCCATGGTGCTCTGGGGTAGGGTCATGTGTGCAATGCTCAGATATCATCAAGTCCAGGCCTTTCCTTTTACAGATGAGGAAACTGAGACGCACGGAGGGTGGGGCACTTGCTCACAGTTTGTAAAGTGCTCCCCGCCACACACCATTATCTTTCTTGATCATAGAGGAATCTGGTTTGGAAAGGTGGGGAGTGGCCTTGATTTCCATTTTATACATGAAGGGAGCAGGACTGCTCAGTGGATGGCGGCCTTGCCCAAGATCCCCAAGCACTGGGGAACCCTGAGGAAGCCCTGGGGGCTGGTAGTGTTCCAGGCCCCTAGCCTGCCTCAGCCCTACCCTACCCTGTCCCCTTCCAGGATATCCAGGAGGTACAGGGTTATGTGCTCATCGCTCACAACCAAGTGAGACAGGTCCCACTGCAGAGGCTGCGCATCGTGCGAGGCACCCAGCTATTTGAGGATAGCTATGCCCTGGCCGTGCTGGACAATGGAGACCTTCTGGACAGTGCCACCCCTGCTGCTGGGGCTGCCCCAGGAGGACTGCAGGAGCTGCAGCTGCGAAGCCTCACAGGTAGTCATCATTGTCATTGAAATCTTCCGGTTATTGGGAGCTGACCAAGGTCACAGCTAGCTATGGGGAGGCTTATGTCCCTTCTTGATGGATGCAGTCAGAGCTAGGGAAAGTGCCCTTGTGAAGATTAGAAAAGATTTCCTTCTTCCCAGGAAGTCACAGTTTCCACTAGTTCACACAGTTTGATAATGAGGATGCAGGATGGGTTTTTTTCCTACTTATTGCCTGAGTACACATGTGCAGTGAACAACCTGTGTAACTGAACATGGCAGCCCTAGGGCTGACAGTGTCCCAAACCCTGTGTGCCAAGAGCTTTGCATGCGTGATCTTATTTCAGTTGTGCTATAATCTTGCAAGGGAAGCATCAATGTTATTCTCATTTTACAGATGAAAAAACAGGTTTACAGAGAATAAGTTGTTAGTTAGTGGTGAGGCTGGATTTCAGACTCCAGAGTCTCTTTTTCAACTGCCAGGCAGTGTGCACAGAGTAAAGGTGGGAGGAGAGGAGAAAATGACCTGGATATCTGGAGCCAGACATGGACAACCCCCTCCTCCCTGGATCTTAGTCGGTTCACGTGTGCGTGCGTGTGTGTGTGTGTGTGTGTGTATCACGGGAGGGGGATTAGTATTGATAGGGCTAAAAGATGCTGAAGGTGTCTTCTCTGCTCCCTGGGGAACCTAGGGTGTGTTTAAGAAGCCTGCTCTTCATTTAGAAGGTGGGAGGGCAGAAGGTGACAGGGACAGAAGCTTCTGATTATTGCCTGCCCCACAGAGATCCTGAAGGGAGGGGTCTTGATCCAGCGGAACCCTCAGCTCTGCCACCAGGATACGATTTTGTGGAAGGACATCTTCCACAAGAACAACCAGCTGGCCCTCATGCTGATAGACAACAACCGCTCCCGGGCCTGTAAGCCATGCTCCTCCCTGCCTAGAGCCTTCTCTCTTTCTCAGACGGTCCCTCCCAACCCCAAACTCCTACATACCCTCTCCTCCCACCCACCCCACCCATGACTCATTTCTTCTTTCTTGGTCCTTCCTACCATCTCCGTGTCTCTTTATCTCTGTGGCTCTGTCCTGTCTCCCTCTGCTTCTAGATTATGTCTCTGTTTTTGGAGTCTCCTTTACCTGTCTGGGTCTCTCCCTCACTGTGCATTCTGCTTCCTGGTCTCTGTCTCTCTTACTGTCTTTCTGTTCTCTCCCCAGGCCAACCCTGTTCTCCAGCTTGTAAAGCCTCTCACTGCTGGGGAGAAAGTTCCCAGGATTGTCAGCGCTGTGAGTCTTAGGCCCAGAATCTGGGGGCACAGAGCTGGATAGAACAATGGTGACAGGGGAGGGTTGGGATTCCTAGGCCTCAGGTGTCTTCCGTGGGTCAGGGCATCTCCCCAGGAGGTGAGGGTGATGAGGGCCCAGTGCCCAGGCTGCCGCCCAGCCCTCATCCTGCCCTTTGCCTGATAGTGACGCGAACTGTCTGTGCCGGCGGCTGTGCCCGATGCAAGGGCCCGCTGCCCACCGACTGCTGCCATGAGCAGTGTGCTGCCGGCTGCACGGGCCCCAAGCACTCTGACTGCCTGGTACGTTCCCACTGGGCCTCACTCACCCTTTGGTGGGCAAGGGAAGGGGCACCCTGCCCGGTACTGCCCTACTGCCCCTGGCACATAAGGGAAAAACAGCCTGGTGATCACCAGATGCCTTTCCTCCCAGGCCTGCCTCCACTTCAACCACAGTGGCATCTGTGAGCTGCACTGCCCAGCCCTGGTCACCTACAACACGGACACCTTCGAGTCCATGCCCAACCCTGAGGGCCGGTATACCTTTGGCGCCAGCTGTGTGACCGCCTGTCCCTGTGAGTGCCAGGGAGAGACACAGTTGTAGTAATTTTGGTGGGGACGTTGGTTTATGTAAATAAGAGCATGTTATGAGTATTGTCTGCCTCTTGCTTTGGAGAGCTGGTTCCGATGGTTCTTATCGAGATGCCTCATTCTTTCAACAGCTGTGGAACTGGTGGCAGCAGCAAAGAGTAGCAGCTAAGAGCTCAGGCCTGGGAGCCCGACTGCCTGGGTTTGAAAACTGGCTCTGTCACTTACTAGTCATATGACTAGTGCTTTAGTTTCCGCATCTCTAAAATGGGAGCAAAAGTAGTCCCAACCTCATAAAGTTTGAATGAGTTAATATGCATAAGCTCTTACAACAGCGGCTGGCATATATTAAGCATTCCTAAATGTTAATTTTCATTCTATAGTCTAGATAGATTGGAGTTTTATTTAACAGGTCCCCTCTTTCCTGACGGGCATTTAGGGGCTGGCCTCGAATCTGGGGACCTCTTTCCTCCTCTCACAGGAGACAGGAGTGGGCTCTTAGGTCCCAGTCATATCCTCCCCACAGTGAGTGACAGTGCGAAGCATAGAGCCAGATGTTTGGGTTCAGATCCTGGCTCCTCCACTCACTAGCACGATGACCTCCAGGAATTTGCATTATTGCGCTTTGCTTTCCTTTTTGGCAAAATGGGAATCGCACCACGTGTTTATCATATAGGGCTGTTGTGAAGAGCAAATGAATGCTAAGTGCTGACTTGCAGCAAGGGCATTCCAGTACTGTCGGATGTTGTTCTTATTGTACTACCTGGGCATGGTGACACTGCTCACGGTGGGGCATTAAGGGCCGGGGCATGTGGACATACAACCCTGGTCTCTTCAGACAACTACCTATCGACGGATGTGGGATCCTGCACCCTAGTCTGTCCCCTTAACAACCAAGAAGTGACAGCTGAAGACGGAACACAGCGGTGTGAGAAATGCAGCAAGCCTTGTGCCCGAGGTACCCATTGCCACCCCCTAAGCCAGACTGTAGTTCTTGTCCCTGCGCACCCAGCCTGGCCTTGCCCACTGTCTCACCCTTCCTCAGACCCTCCTGGGACCCAGTCCTCGTGTCTCCCACTGTCTCTGCCCCTGGTCCTCCTCAGATCAGTCCTACAAGCTCCCCCATATCTCGTCAGTGTGGGGAGGGGGCATGTGGCCCCAAGATGGGACTATAGACAGGACCTAGGAGTTTGAGTTCCTGGTGCTCTGTAGGGAATGATCAGTCCCAGTGCAGGGGCTGAGGTGGCCCCTTCACCACCTGCTCCACTCCCCACAGTGTGCTATGGTCTGGGCATGGAACACCTGCGGGAGGCAAGGGCGGTCACTAGTGCCAATGTCCTGGAGTTTGCTGGCTGCAAGAAGATCTTTGGGAGCCTGGCGTTTCTGCCGGAGAGCTTTGCGGGGTAAGGATACTCGGAGTGAAGGGCGGGCACAATGGCCCGAGACAACATTGAGGCAGTTACTGACCCCTGAGGACCCAGAAAGGGCAGCATCTCGGGGTGAAGGGATGGCCAGAGACAGGTGGGAGGCCAGGAATGCAGAAGAAGCAGGTGAGAGACCAGAGGGGGCAGAGACTTTTGGAGGGATTCTTTTCATACATGACATGTTATCTGTCAACGCACACTTGTATGGAGGTCAAGCCATCCAGATAAAGTTAACGTTCTCCTTGAGTTCATAGTAGCTCTATTCACAGTAGTCTCAAACTGGAAATTACACAAATGTATATCAATAGGTAAATGAATAAACAAACGATGGCCTATCTATACAATGACATTCTCAGCAATAAAAAGAAACAAAATACTGATACACACAACATGAATGAGTCTCAGACACATTATGTTAATTGAAATAAGCCAGAAAAGAATCCACACTATATGATTCTTTTTATGTGAGGGTCTAGATAGGCAAAACCACTCTGGTGATAGCAGTCAAAACTGTGGTTGTCCTGGGGTGGGGGGGACTCCAAAGGGGGGGACACAAAGGAAATTTCTGGGGTGATGGAAGTGCTCTATATATCAGTTGGGGTGAGGAAGCCATGAGTGAATGAATGCGTTTGTCAAAACTCATCAAACTGTATAGTAAAAATCTGCGCATTTTATTGTATGTGAAATACATTTCAATAAAAATACGTATTAAAAAAAGGAGAAAATTCCTTTCAACACTTCCTCCACTTCTGCTCCCCCTTCCAGAGGAGACCACTGTTAACAGTGTGTGTTCTCCTAGACCTTTTATGCACACATAGACACGCATGGAAAACATAGTTGTAATTTCGCTGGAGACCTTGGTTTATGGAAATGAGAGCATATTGTGAGTATTGTCTGCCCTTTGCTTTGGAGAGCTGGTCCTGAGGGTTCTTGAGATGCCTTTTTTTTTCAAGAAGTGTGAAGCAGGTGGCAGCAGCAAAGAGTTGCAGCTAAAGGTCAGGGAACCAGACTGCTTGGGTTTGAAACCTGGCACTGCCACTTACTAGACAGGTGATCTTATGGGACCTTAGTTTCCTCTTCTCCAAAATCAGAGCAAAACTAGTCCCAACCTCATAAGGTGGTTATAAAGTTTGAATGAGTTAATATGCATAAGCTCTTAGAATAGTGCCTGGCATATACTAAGTGCTCCTAAATGTTTAGTTTTTTGTCTATAGTCTGGATACATCAAGATTCTATTTAACAGCTCTCCTATTTACTGATGGGTGTTTAGGTCATTTTCAGTTTTCGTTCTTACAAACAGTTCTGCCTTGTACATGCCTCAGGGGCCAGTGTCTCTCTAGGCCACATTCCTAGAAGTAGAATTTCTAGATCAAAGAATATAAACACTGTTTTGATAGATCCTGCCAAACTAGGGCCTGGGCTTTGCAGCTCGGGATGGCAACAGCCGGGCTTGAGCAAAGGATTTAATTGAAGTTATTAATAGAAGAGGGATGAGGGTGGCACGGCCAGTCTGGGGGTCGTGCCCACCCCTTGCTGGCTCTGCTGACTCCTCTCCTCATCCTCCTTCTAGGGACCCAGCCTCCAACACTGCCCCCTTACAGCCCGAGCAGCTCAGAGTGTTTGAGACCTTAGAGGAGATTACAGGTGGGCCCTGCCTCTGCATCCTGCTCTAAAGGGGCTGGGGATCCTCATCCTGTCCCCACACCCCTAGACTCACCCTGTGCCTGCAGGTTACCTGTACATCTCAGCGTGGCCAGACACCCTGCCTGACCTCAGTGTCTTCCAGAAACTGCGAGTAATCCGGGGACGAGTTCTGCATGAGTGAGCACCAGGGGAGGGGGCTTGACGGGGAGGCCCGGGAGAAGCTTTGGGTATGGCGGGTCCTCCTGTTCCCCAGGGGCTCCATCGGCAGCCTTTCCATGGGAGTTAGTAGAGGGTGCTGGGGTGGGGGCAGCCCTTGTAGACTGTGGAGGGGGTCAGCAATGAGCTGTTCGCTCTGCAGCTGAGCCCTCCTCTCCCACAGTGGTGCCTACTCGCTGACCCTGCAAGGCCTGGGCATCAGCTGGCTGGGGCTGCGCTCACTGCGGGAACTGGGCAGTGGGCTGGCCCTCATCCACCGCAACGCCCGCCTCTGCTTTGTGCACACGGTGCCCTGGGACCAGCTCTTTCGGAACCCTCACCAGGCCCTGCTCCACAGTGCTAACCGACCAGAGGACGAGTGTGGTAAGACAGGGAGCCCAGTGTGCCTGCTCCCCATCTGCCAGCTCACAGGAGTGCCCACGGGCCCCTAGCAACAGCAACCTGGGACTTACGTAGATTGCCTGTCCCTGGTGCACCATTATTGACACAGCTCTGGCTGGCTTGACCTCTTGGCATCCCTCCCTTCCCTTTCCTCTGTTTCTGGAACCTGAGAACTCCTTTCTCTCTCCGCATTGCCCAGGCCCTATCCCTGCCCCTCCAACCCAGAGCCACCCTCACAGCCTCTTCCCCCGGTTCACTTGGACTTGGAGTCTCCCTTAAGAATCCTCTCTGACTCCTTCCTCCTTGCTGCAGTGGGTGAAGGCCTGGCCTGCTACCCGCTGTGTGCCCATGGGCACTGCTGGGGTCCGGGACCCACCCAGTGTGTCAACTGCAGCCAGTTCCTTCGGGGCCAGGAGTGCGTGGAGGAGTGCCGAGTACTGCAGGGGTATGCGGGGAGGAGCAGAGGGCGGCCGGAGGGGTGCACAGGGGTTCTTTCCAGACCCCTCACCAGCCATCCCCTCTCTCAGGCTCCCCCGGGAGTATGTGAAGGACAGGTACTGTCTGCCGTGCCACCCCGAGTGTCATCCCCAGAATGGCTCAGTGACCTGCGTAGGATCGGTGAGGTGCTAGTGAACTCAGAGCTGGGTGGAGGGAAGCAAGGGTGGGTTGGGGTGGATTGCCAGGGACCTGGTCAGGTCTGAGAAGACATCCATGGAGAGCATCCTGAGCTCAGACCTGAGCAGCAGGAGGGTGGAACAATAGGAGGTGGAGGGAGGCTGAGGTGCTGGGGACCGCAAGAGTTGTGTGGTAGACCCGGGACCCTTTGGATTGTGCAGAGGTCCCAGGGAAGCCTATGTTCTTGGCTGTGCCAAGGTGGTTGGACATGTGGGCTTAGACATCAGACTACCTCGATTTAAATCTAGGCCCTGCTTCCAACCTTAGTTTGCTCATTTATAAAATGAGTATCATAGTAGTACCTGCCTCATTAGAGTTTAGTAAGAATTAACTCAAAATAGGGTTTGGCACAGTGCCTAAGTACGGGAAATGCTCTCCACGTGTTAGTAACGATCATTACTTGCAGTTATACCTTAAGTAATGTACTCCCCTCCCAGTTCTTCATGTGAAGCCCCCAGCTTGGGATCAAGCTTTGAAGTTGAGGGAGCTGGGTGAAGAGCAGAGGTAGCAGACACAGCAGGCCTGGGCTGTCCCAGGAGCAAGAAAATAAACTTAAAAAAAAAACAAACCCTGTTTTAAGTTAATTCTTACTACACCCTAATGAAAAGTGCTGCTGAGTAACAATGGGAAGCTCAAAGGAGACTGCAGGCCCTGATCCTACTGCCAGCCCCCCACAAACCTTTCCTCCCCTCCCAGGGGGCTGACCAGTGTGTGGCCTGCGCCCACTACAAGGACTCTCCCTTCTGCGTGGCTCGCTGCCCCAGTGGTGTGAAACCTGACCTCTCCTTCATGCCCATCTGGAAGTTCCCAGATGAGAAGGGCACGTGCCAGCCGTGCCCCATCAACTGCACCCACTCGTGAGTCTGAGGGTCTTTTCTGCAAAAAGGAGGGCTTTGTTCCAGGAGCCTCTCCAGGGCTCTTATTATAAAACAGAGATAACTCTGCCTTCGCTTACCCTGAGACTTAATTTTTCATATCTTTTTTTTTCTGACCACAAAAGTAACATGTTGCTAAAATTTTTTTTATTAGAACATGAAATATAAATTAATGTCACTATCAGCAGTTCTATTCCCGCTGTTAATAATTTGTAATGTTTTTCCTCTAGTTTTTTAACTGTGCACAGACTAATATATATATATCATTATAACATATAAAATGTTATACTCTCTTGTGCTCACTTCTGGCAGCACATACACTAAAATGTTATACTCTCTAGTTGTTTTTATCTGTGCACATTCTAACAGATTATGACATAATTTCTATGTAAGTATATATATTGTCATTCTCCAGTTGTTTTTATCTGTCTGTAGTCTAATATATATTCTTTTTACCAAATGGGATCATAGACCATACATATTATTTGTAAATTGCTTCTTTTCACTTAACAGAATCTTGCAATGTTTTCTCATGTCCTAACACAGTGATCTATTTAAACATTTTTTTAACATAGTTGTCTTTATTTACACATGAAATACATGAATACATCCTTGTGATAAACATTTTCAGCGATATAAAAGTATAAACATTGCAAAACCAATGCGTTTTGTTCCCCTCCCCCACCCCTTTCTGGAGAGAACCACCAGATTCATCCCTCCAGGCTTTCTCTACACATTTACACAAACATATATTTATATTAGGTTGAGTCATAAGATTGCTGTTTTTGTAGGTCATAAATGGTCAAGGAACAGCAATTTCATATAGTTCAACTCATAATCAGTTTTGGTTTTTATGTGAGCATTTTTTTTTCAATTATGGCTGACATTAAATATTATTTTATATTAGTTTCAAGTGTATAGCATAGTGGATAGACATTTATATAATTTATGAAGTGATCCCTCCAATTAATCTAGTACTTACCTGGTACTATACATAGTTATGACAGTATTGACTATATTCCCTGTGCTGTACTTTTTGTGCACTTTTTTATATGAACGGAATCATACTCTACATATTGTTCTGCACTTTGCTTCTCACCCCCCACTTTGTGTGCCTTGGAGGTCCTTTGTTGTGACTGCACGTGGATCTACCTCCTATTTTTTTTGAACTACTCAATCTGCAGCATGGATATAATATTTGACTATATCCATGTTTGAGGGATATTGATTGAGCTTTGTTCTTTTTTTTTTCTTTTTTTGCAGTTACTACACTTGAGCTCCATGTACAAGTGAGCATCTTGTGCATGCCCCCTAGTGTACAGGTGTTGGCATTTTTGGGGTTTATCCCGAGAGGGGCACTGCTGGGTCACAGGCATTATTTAATAGGTGTTGCCAAACTATCTTCTGCAGAAGTTGTGCCAGTTTAATATCTGGCCTTCTTTCACAGAGGGAATGGCCGAGCTTCTGGACTTGCTGCTCCTTTGGGCGACCCCCACCCCTCACAGGGCACACCACAGGGGGTGTGGGGTCACAGGCTGGAGAAGGGATCCCTTTGTGGGGTGGCAGAAAGAGCACTGGTGACCTTTAGCCCAGTTTCTGCCTTTGTTCAATGGAGATAATAACCCTGCCACACCTACCTCTGGAGCGGCTGTGAGGCTGGAATGAGACAGGAGGTGGTTCCCAGCCTTGTTGATGGGACTCTCTCTCTCTCTCTCTCTCTCTCTCTCTCTCTCCTGCAGCTGTGTGGACCTGGATGACAAGGGGTGTCCCGCCGAGCAGAGAGCCAGGTCAGCCTGGTCCCAGGACGTGCCCCACATGGCCCCTCAGTCCCCCACCAGTCATTGCTGCAGGGAGGGGGTCTCCTGACATGACACATGTCCCTTTCTTGCCCACTCTTCCACTGTTGATCCTCTTTTCAATTCTCTTCAACAAGTGGATGGAGGACCCGCTCAGGATGCTTGAGGTGTGGGGAACAGCAGAAGATGGCAAAGACACCCAGTACCTCTCCATCCTTAAGTAGCTAGATATTTTGCAAGGGACACAGACAGCGTTGTTGAGGGTGCTGCTGCAGCTCTGAGGGAGTAAATAATGAATTCTTAACAGGATGTAGTGGGAGGCTTCAAGGATGAGGTAGCATTTGAACCAGGCCTTGAAAGAGGAGCAGGTATGTTACCTGCATTAGGGAGAAAGTAACCAGGTGGTGTTGTTGGGGAGGGGTCAGAAAAATTTAGGATGTGTTTGCTTGAATGTTCTGGTGTGGTGGGCCATTTTATTAGCACAGAGAACAGAGTAAAGGATGAAATCTGAGTCAGGTTTGGGCCGTATCCAGAGGCCATAGGCCCTCCCTCACTACCGGGCTACAGGGTTGGACTTGGTTTCTGGGCAGTGGGGAGCTTTGGGAAAAGTTTTGGGGGAAAAACAGATTGGAGTATGTTGTAGGTAATCATTTGTCCATGAAACAAGTGTTAATTAGAGGTCTGTGATGTGCCAGCCTTTGGGTAAGCAAAGGAGGGGGGCGATGATGACAACGACATAGGGTCAACACCCAGGAGTGCCATCTATTCCAGGATGAGTCGTGAAAGGTGATCCCATGCATGGAGGAATGGTCCAGGCAGAAGTAACAGCATGTGCAAATGTTGGGAGGTGTGGAAAATCATGACCTATGGCTGAAAAATTTGGCTAGAACATCAGAATCACTGGGTGTACATTCCTGGGCCTCACCCCATACCACAATCAATCTCTGGAGGTGGAGCTCCAAACTTAGACATATTAACAAGCTTCTTGGTGATTTTTGTCAGGAAGTTTGAGAATGTGGACTAGAGCCATGGGCAAGAGCATAGACAATTTGGAGATGTGGGTAGAGAAGGCTTTGAATGTCCAGCAAGGAGTTTGGACTTTATCCTGGGGGCAATAGGGAGCCAGGGGAGGTTTTAAAGTAGCGAAAAGTGGATGGAAGCCTGTGGGTCACCCTTCCAGATTCCTTTTCCAAACACCAGTGACCTTCATGTCCTTCTATGGGGTCCCATCATCCCTTCTACCCAAGACTGGTCCCCAACCCCTGACCTTGGCTTCCGTCCTCAGCCCTGTGACGTCTATCATTGCTGCTGTGGTGGGCACTCTGCTGGTCATGGTTATGGGGGTAGTTTTCGGCATCCTAATCAGGCGAAGGAGGCAGAAGATCCGGAAGTACACGATGAGAAGGCTGCTGCAGGAAACAGAGGTGAGGCGGTCTGAGGGCCTCCCCGCCAGCCTGAGGTCTGTGGCCCAGCCCCCCAGGCACTGATGCAGGGTCACCCCCTCACCCCAGCTGGTGGAGCCGTTGACACCTAGTGGAGCGATGCCCAACCAGGCTCAGATGCGGATCCTAAAAGAGACAGAGCTGAGGAAGGTGAAGGTGCTTGGATCAGGAGCTTTTGGCACAGTCTACAAGGTCAGAGGTGGGGCCAAAGTCCAGGGTGGGAGGTTGCAGAGGATGCATCAGGTGTGGCCAAGGGTTCTGTTAGGGAAGGCAGCCAAGAACTGGAGGAGGCAGTGGTGTTTGGTTGGGCAGTTACAGAGGCTGGGACAAGGCATAAGGGAATGGATAGTGGGGCTAAATAATAAAGTTGTTGCTAATTAGTGAGGTTGGCCTAACAGTAGGAAAGGGTATTCAGAGCACAAGTAATGACCTTATGGACAACTGCGGGTTGGATCTGGCCAGCCCTCTTCCTGCTCACATCCTCCTTTTCCTGCCCAGGGCATCTGGATCCCCGATGGGGAGAATGTGAAAATCCCAGTGGCCATCAAAGTGTTGAGGGAAAACACATCTCCCAAAGCCAACAAAGAAATCTTGGACGTAAGCCCCTCCACCCTCTACAGGAGGGACCCCCTGGTTGCTGATCTGGGCTCTGGGCTCTCTCTTCACTAGGGTTTGAGGAGACTATGTTATCCCTAAACCTCAACTCTTAACCTCCCTAGTCTGTGGGCTGTGGTTACGGTTTGTGCTGAATGGAGTCAGATCCGGTGAGGGTTCCGTCACACCTCGGTCCTCAGGAGTGGCATTTGGCGGTTGGGGGTTTGTGGTCTCACAAACCCTCTCAATGTATGCCCTTGCCCTCAGGAAGCATATGTGATGGCTGGTGTTGGCTCCCCATATGTCTCGCGCCTCCTGGGCATCTGCCTGACCTCTACGGTGCAGCTGGTGACACAGCTTATGCCCTACGGCTGCCTCCTAGACCACGTCCGGGAACACCGTGGACGCCTGGGCTCACAGGACCTGCTGAACTGGTGTGTGCAGATTGCAAAGGTATGCTCTGCAGGTGCCCTTTGGGAGCAAGCCTATCCCCACCTTAGGATGGGGAGGTTTCCTGGGAGAGTATGGCTAGAGTGTGATTCACGCGGATGTTTTATCCCAGGGGATGAGCTACTTGGAGGAAGTGCGGCTTGTGCACAGGGACCTGGCTGCCCGGAATGTGCTGGTCAAGAGTCCTAACCATGTCAAGATCACAGACTTTGGGCTGGCTCGGCTGTTGGACATTGACGAGACAGAGTACCATGCAGATGGGGGCAAGGTTAGCGAAGGGAGTAGAGTAAGGCAAGGTGGAATGGGGTCTGGGCCCTGGAAGAACTCTGAGAACAGCCACGTCCCCACACACCTAGTTCGAGGACTTATTCCTCTGCTCTCCCAGGTGCCCATCAAGTGGATGGCGTTGGAGTCCATTCTCCGCCGACGGTTCACCCACCAGAGTGATGTGTGGAGCTACGGTGAGTGGTAGGGAGGGTTGGGAGGAGTGGCCAAGGAGCCATGGCCCTGTCCATGGTGGGGATGTTGGTGGAAGGATGAGAGCCATGATGGAGAACATTAATGGAGACACCTTACCATGAATGGGACAGCAGGGAGGGGCTGCCAATGCCACAATCTGCCAGGGTCTGTATACATCCAGTGTCCCCCCTACAACCATTACTTCTCATGGAGACTCTATTTTCCCTAAGAAGGTTTCCTACTGCCTTCCAACACATCACATCCCTTGGTGCCAGGCTCTTAGACAGAGCCTCTGGAGCTCAGAACACTAAAGCTCCCCCTGTTAACACCCGCCCTTAACCCTGTCTCTGCCCCAGGTGTGACTGTATGGGAGCTGATGACTTTTGGGGCCAAACCTTACGATGGGATCCCAGCTCGGGAGATCCCTGACCTGCTGGAGAAGGGGGAACGGCTGCCCCAGCCCCCCATCTGCACCATTGATGTCTACATGATCATGGTCAAATGTGCGTGGCTGAGCTGTGCTGGTTGCTTGGAGAAGGGGTGGAAGGTTCTGGGTGGAGGGGCCTACAAGGGGCATGGGAGGGGGCCAAAGGCAGGATGGATGTGGACCCAGGGGTCCTGGTATGGTTAAAGGAGTCTCAAAAGGGTCTTGCTTCTCTTTTATAGTACCAGTCCAGGGAAGTTCTAGAGGATCAGCTAGAAAAAGACATGCAAAATAAAAAGGGCAAACTTACAGAGATTCTCAAAAGTCCTGGTACCTCAGCTCTACCACACAAGGGCTTGGGGCTCTAATCACTAGACCAGACTGGAGAGGGAGAGGGGGTGGGGCTGCACACAGGCTGCAGCGGAAACAGATGCTGAGCTTCCTCCTGTCCCCAGGTTGGATGATTGACTCTGAGTGTCGGCCTCGGTTCCGGGAGTTGGTGGCCGAATTCTCCCGCATGGCCAGGGACCCCCAGCGCTTTGTGGTCATCCAGGTACTAGGCCTTTCCACCTGTCCCTGCCTATGACTAAGCACACTCCTGCAGTCTGCAGTGGGTAGAAAGGGAGGTGACTCCTGGGTCCCAGCCCTCAAGCCCAATCCTTACCTCTTGTACCTCCCTGAGCCATCCTTAGGAGGCTAAGCACTGGGCTGGGGAGAGGCTGCCATCCTCTGTCTCCCTCCTCCCCAGAATGAGGATCTGGGCCCTGCCAGCCCCTTGGACAGCACCTTCTACCGCTCGCTGCTGGAGGATGACGACATGGGGGACCTGGTGGATGCGGAGGAGTACCTGGTGCCCCAGCAGGGCTTCTTTTGCCCAGATCCTGTTCCGGGTACTGGGGGCACAGCCCACCACAGGCACCGCAGCTCATCCACCAGGGTCAGTGCCCTCCATCACACTGTGCTGGGTGTGCTTGGTTACCTCCTCCAACCCCAATGGACTAGGCTCCCTTTCTCTAATGTCCCCCCCACAACCATTACCTCTCATGGACACCCCATTTTCCTTAAGGTTTCCTACTGCCTTCCAACCCATGACCCCATTCTCTTCACGGTAACCGTCATACCCTAAGGGTGACCTCTGTTTATCTCTTATGACCCTGTCACTTCTCATGGAGTCTCTATCTGAAATCCATTAATAAGCCCCATCATGACCTTCTCTTTTCTCCCCAGAGTGGCGGTGGTGAGCTGACACTGGGGCTGGAGCCCCCCGAAGAGGAGCCCCCCAAGTCTCCACTGGCACCCTCAGAAGGGGCAGGCTCTGATGTGTTTGACAGCGATTTGGGAGTGGGGGCAGCCAAGGGACTGCAGACTCTCTCCCCACATGACCCCAGCCCTCTACAGCGGTACAGTGAGGACCCCACAGTACCCTTGCCTCCTGAAACTGACGGCTACGTTGCCCCCCTGACCTGCAGCCCCCAGCCCGGTATGGAATTCAAGCCTGAGCTGAGAGACTGGGAGGTGGGGAAGCTGGGGATGCTCAGGTCAGCCCAGGGCTCACTGGGGTTGTGGAAGTAGCTGGGACACATGGATTCCTTCCCCTAACAAGCCCCCTTCTCTTGCCCTTTCAGAATATGTGAACCAGCCAGAGGTTCGCCCACAGCCCCCCTCACCCCTAGATGGCCCCCTGACTCCTCGACCTGCTGGTGCCACGCTGGAAAGGCCCAAGACTCTCTCTCCTGGGAAGAATGGGGTTGTCAAAGATGTTTTTGCCTTTGGGGGTGCCGTGGAGAACCCCGAGTACTTGGCACCCTGTGGCAAGGCTGCTTCTCAGCCCCAACCTCCTCCAGCCTTCAGTCCAGCTTTTGATAACCTCTATTACTGGGACCAGGACCCATCAGAGCGGAGCTCTCCACCTAGCACCTTTGAAGGGACCCCTACGGCAGAGAACCCTGAATACCTGGGACTGGATGTGCCAGTGTGAGCCAAAAGGCCAAGTCTGCTTAGGTCCTACTGAACCCTTGGGGAGTGGGAAAGGCCTGACTTCTGCTCTGTGTCAGGATGAGGTGGGGAGAGGGCCCTTGGACCACATCCAGTGGAGCCTGCCAGGCCAGAAACCTTCCTTCCTACTCCAATTCCCAGCTGGCTGAGGGGTCCAGCCCGGTTGGAAAAGAAGACAGCACTGGGAAGTCTTGATTGATTTGGAGCCCTGCCCCAGCAGACTCTAGGGGCCAGTGGATGCCACAACCACAGTCTCCTCACCTGAGGGAGCAGCCCAGCCTGGCTTTCTCCTTCCAGATCTCTGGCCTTGAAGGACTGAGGGAAGCTAGACCTAGGAGGGGAAGAGGCCTGAAGGGAGTGTCTAGGACAAAAGCAGTCCATTCAGAGACTGTCCTTGAGACCCAGCTCTGCCCCTGGAAGAAGGGAGCAGCAGTAGCATCCAGATCGAGTTCTGTACAGAGTGCTTTTTTTTGTTTTGTTTTTACTTACGTTTTGTGTGTGTGCGTGTGTGTTTTTTAAAAAAAGATGAAATAAGGACTCAGAGAAAGAGGGTACTGTGGAGGGGGAGGTAATCCCCGGGGTTGGGGAGAGATTTCCCTTCTCCACCCCTACTTTCTCCATCTGCAAATATATTTTGGAAAACAGCTGGGTACCAGCCTATGTCTGGGGGTGGCTCTGCGCCATCCCCTACTGCTTACCTCCTCACACTCCATTCATCTTTTCCTGGAGGGAGTGGCTAGTAATCCTCAGGAAACTTGAATGAGAAGCCTATCTTCTAGCTTCCTGACTTTTGGGTTGAGGGTGGGGGTGATCAGGAGGTTGGGATTATCTGAAAGCCCTTTGACAACCAAATTATTCTTGCTTAGAAAACCAAATTCTGAAAGGCCACCCACCAGAATGGGTTAATTTCTTCCTTGTGGGTAGGGGGAATAGGGGGAGGAGTGAAGGAAAGAAGAGACAGTGTCTACTGTGTGGCTTTTCTTTGCCTGGCTATGACAGATCACTGAACTAGAGGTGCTATCCAGAAAAGGCCCACCCACCCAGCACAGCCACCCTGGTGGTATAAAGGCTGGGTCAGCCTCTGTGCTCCCCCCAGCCCTCCCCCCACAACATACTCCCAGACTGGACATAAAAACACAATAGTTGGCACAGGTGTTTGTAGTGCCACTTTATTGCCAATAGCTGACATTGTCTGGGACTAGTGAAAAATAAATTAGGACTATGGTAACATCTGACAGGTATGGCTAGGCTGGAGAGAGGAGTGGGCTTTTGTGAGCACTGATCCTGAGAAGCACTGATCAGTCTGAGGTGGCTGTGGAAGTGTCAGTGGAGAGGCTCTCTCACCCCTGAGACCATAGAAGTTTCTATTTCCTCCCAGTATCCAAAGGGGCAAAAAGGGAGGCCAGGGTCTCTTAGCTACCAGGGGAAGAGGCAATGGAAAACCCTTAGCAGGACCAAAGGGAAGACCAAGGCTTGGACTCCAGACTAGAGCAGGAACCCAGAATCCCAGGTAGTCACAGGATGATGCAGGGAGGACGACTGTTGGTGATCTTTTCTAGGGGTTCTCCATTACTGGCTCTTCGGATGGCCTCAATAAGCTAGAATGCAGAGATGTGGAATAGGATGATGCATTGTAGGAGCGGGGTGAACCAGAGATATTTCCAACATTGCAAATACTCACATCTTTCTCATAAGGGAAGCCCCCATTCTCCAGTTTGGAGAACACCAGCTGTCCATTGATCTCGATCTCAAAGGCCCCTGGTATTAAATAAACGGATGAATGAACTGTATGCTGAGAACAGGCAAGTTAGGTCTTCCAAAGGTGGGCCTTCCACACTCCTTAGCATTAACACAAGCTCCTTCATGTCCCCCACGAGCTCCACTAGAGACTTGTAGCCATTTCCCAACCCTGGGTCAAGCCAAAGGAACCTACAGGAGGTGCCTGTCACCTGTGTGTTCTTTGAACTCGATGAAAGCCTCCCTGCTCTCCAAACTTACACTTCTGCAGTCTCACCGGCTTTTCCCTACAGACTTCCTCTGTGACCTCCTCACCTCTGGAACGGGACTCAAGTTGGCTGGACAGTTTACTATATGCTAGGCACTGCTGGTCACTAAAACAGCCAATGCCAAAACTAGAACGTGGTAGAGCTGGGATTTAGTACACTGACGTGGCAGGTGCTCTGCGAGGCTCACCTGTGCCCCCCAGGCGCGATTCGATCTCGATGCCAGGATACTGCTCCTTCACAGCACTTGCCAGCTCCAGGTACGTCGCCTCGAAGCCGCAGGGTTCACTAGGGAGAAGATACCCGGGGTCCGCTTGGGTTTCAGAAGAGGGGCCTCCCGTGGATCCACCCTCGTCCGGGACGGAACCCCACCAGCCCCAGCCGCTCACCAGTACTCCACCACGATGCGGACTCCACTGCCTGGTTCGATCTCCCTGGGATGGGGCGCTGCGGACGTCGGCCCCAGGTCCCCGCTCATTGCTGCCGGCTCTGTTCCAGTTGCTGCTTCCGGGTGTGACGCAACGGCGCGGGCACGTGAAGGGGCGGGGCCGCGCGTTACGTGCGGGTGCCCCCTGCAGGCTGCGACTGCTGCTCCGTTTTGATCCTATCCTCAGCTAGAAGGCTCTGGGATGGATGGGCCTGCTCAGACCACCTTACCTGTGCGCGGGTTCTCCGAGCCCCAGGGCTTGTCCCGCACCTGGTGTCCGCTAGACTTCACAGCCTCATTTAACCTGATGAAATATCTTAAACTGCAAAGCGCTTTTCAGGAAGAGACTATGGGGTTGGCTGGGGTTGGCTGACGGTATGGAACAGTTGCCATTTCTCGCTAACAAGATGAAGACATTTTAAGCCACCCTATATATATATATAGTCACACTCAAGTATTTCTGACTCTTAAACTCTGAACTCTAGACATAACCTAGGGCAGTGACTAACTCTCTCCTGCATTCATAAACCATAGGCCTTGGGGTTCCCCCTCCTCAGGCTCTATGTTCCCTATCACATGTACACACACACCCGCCATCCCAGCTTCACTACTGTCTGGCATCATTATTCCCATTTTGCAGCTCTAGAAATGGAGGCTGTCTCTCTGTCCCTTCCCTCCCTGGAGTCCCACAATATTATACTTACAGGTCACCCATTCCGACATCCCTTTAAACCATTTAAAAACAATGACTTACAGAGTTGTGTGAGCATCTACGATCCAGTTACAGAACATTTCCATCAACCTCAAAAGGTCCCTCCTGCCTGTTTGCAGTCAATCTCAGCTCCAGCCCTAGGCACCCACTGATCTGCTTTCTGTCTATAAATTTGTATTTCCTGGGCATTTCATATATTAAATAGAATGATATAATATGTGGTCTTGTGCTTCTGGCCTCTTTATATTATTTTTTTCTTTTGTTTCTTCTTCTTCCTCCTCCCCCTCCTCCTCTGCCTGCCCCCCTTTCTTTGTGGCTTCTTTTGTTCAGCATAGTTTTGAGGTTCATCCATGCTGTAGCATGAACCAGTAGTTCCTTTTTCGTAGCTGAGTAATATCTCATTATATGCATATATCACCTTTTGTTTAGTCAATACCAGTTGATTGACATTTGGGTTTCCAGTTTGGGAAATGAACCGTTCACTTCTGAAAGGATTCCAGTGTTCAAGTGCCAGTCATGTCCTAATTCTTTGGTTCCATGGGGAGGAGCAAGACTTTCATTCCGGGTACAGCTGGAGGACAAGAAGATCCGGTGCTAAAGCCCTTTACCATAAATGGCCAAGTTCCAGGGTCCTCCAATTAAAACTCCCACCAATGTTTTCTCATATCTGTTTCCCCTTCCCTTTAAAAACCCACCCATTATTCTATTTTTGAATAATGCTGCTATGAACTTTCAAGAAGTATCTTTATGTGTCCATGTGTTTTCAATTCTCTTGGGTAGATTCCTAGGAGTAGAATTGCTGGGTTGTACAGTAAGTTTATGTTTAACTTTTTAAGAAACTGCCAAACTGTTTTTTGAAGTGGCTGTACCATTTTACATTTCCACCAGCAATACATGAGGATTTGTTTCTGCATATCTTTGTCAACATTTGTTGTTTGTCTCTTTGATTCTAGCCGTCCTGGTAAGAGTGAGATGGTATGTCGTTGTGACTTTAATTTCTCTAATGACTAATGATGTTGAACACCTTTTCATGTGTTTACTAGCCATCCTTATATCTTTAAGAAAACATCTATTCAAATATTTTGCCCAATTTTAATTGAGTCGTTTGTCTATTATTGATTCGTAAGAGTTATTTATATATTCTGGATACAAATTCCATAATCTAATGTGTGATTTGCAAATATTTATTCCCAGTGTTTGGCAAGTCTTTTTTTTTTTTTTTTTTTTAATTGTAATGGTGTCCTTTGAAGGGCAAAAACTTTTAGTTTTAATTAGGTCTAATTTACAACTTTTTCTTTTGTCTCTTGCGCTTCTGCTGTATATCTGAGATACAAGGTCATAAAGATTTTCTCCCATGGTTTCTTCTAGAAATTTTATAGTTTTAGCTCTTACATTTAGGTTTATAACCTATTTTAAATTAATTTTTGTACATGTGACAGGTAAGGATCTAAATTTATCTTTAAGCATCTGGATATTCAATTGTCCCAGAACCATTTATTGAAAAGACTATCCTTTTCTCCACTAAATTGTCTTGGCACCTTTATCAAAAATCAATTGGCCAGAAATATAAGGGTTTATATTTGGACTCTCGATTCTGTTCCATTGATCTATAAATCTACTTTTTTTAATTAAAAAAATTTCAGATATAATTTATACACAGTAAAATTCACCCTGTTGAGTGTATGTACCTTTCTGTGAGTCTGACACACACAGTTGTGCCACTATGACCAAGATATACAACAGTCCATTACCTCCCACAAGTCCTTGTTCTCCTCTACAGTCAACCTCTCACCCCCCTCCTCAACCCCAGATTTGCTTTCTGTTACAGAAAGCCATATAAATGGAATCCTAAAGCACTCAGCCCTCTGAGTCTGGTTCCCTCTCCAACCTATCCTTCAACATCCAGTGATCCTTCCAAAATATAAATCTGTCTGCTCCTCTGTGTCTCTCCTTAAGCCCAGATAGACCCTGCAGGGTCTGGCCTCTGCCCATAGTTCCTGCCGGGCTGGACAGACAGGATGGATGGCTCTTAAACCTGGTTTACAGAATAACCACCTGAGGGCTTGTCAATACCACACATTCCTGGGTCTTGGACCCAGAGACAACAGATTCAGTAGGTAGGGAGGGGTGCAGGGATCTGTTTTTTATACAAGCCTAGGGAGATTTCGAGGCAGGTGGTCACAAGCCATACTTTGAGAAACACAGCTGAGTCCAAAGCACTTGCCTTTCTCTGCACCTTCCATACCCACTTCCCTGTCCCAGACAGCTTCCCTTCTGCTCAATTGTCACTTCTATAGAGAACTTAACTCCCTGAGTGAGTCATTCTCCCAGCATAGTTGTCACCTGTCCTTTCTTATTACTCGTATGCTTCTTTGATTAAAATCAGTCTCCTAAACTGGGCTAAATGAGGACAAGGGTGGGGTCTGTTTTTGTTGCTCACCACTGGATCCCCAGTACCAAGCATGAGGCCGGCATATAGTCAGTACTTGACAAATATTAGTTGAATGAATAAAAGAATGAGTGAGTGAATTATCTACAGTGGTTTGTATAAGCTGCTCCATGGCCCAGGTGACCTCCCCTGGGGGCTCCCTCCTCTACTTCTTTGCTTAGTCCACTCATACTCGTTTTTCTGATGAAAATCCAGTTTGGAGAAAGGAGAGCCTGGAGCCCCTTCTCCTGGTCTTCCAGGTCAGACTTCTTATCACCCTAGAGATTGTTTGTTTACCCAACTATCACCCACTTTAGGCTGGGAGGTGGCCTCTGTCTTTGATCTCAGCCTCCCAGGTCTCCCCACCTCCTTAGTGTTTGTCTAGTGCTGAAGGACAGAGCTAAAATGAGTGCTCTAAGGGAGTCCCCTGGCACCTGGCCAGAGCTTTCCCTAGATCACTCCTCCCACCAAAAGACCCTGTCTTACCCCATCAATTTCAGAAGGAGAAGCTGAGCCCCTGGACTTTGCTCAGAAGGGAGGACATACCCTGGGTGTCTCTGAGGAGCCAGATGAAGCCTGGGTGGCCAAACTGTGGTTTGAGGTCAAGGGACAGGCCATGGTGCTGGGCACTCCTCTGGTTGGCTTCCCTTTTTCGCAGAGTGCCCTTTGCTCCATGGGGCGGGACCCAGAGCAGGCCCCCTAGCTTGGCCAATGAACTGACCAGGTTTGGGGAGGGGGCATGGGAAAGAGTGGGCGGAGCCATTTCTCCTTAACTTTCCTCCCCCCAGCCCCTCCCTTTCAGGCCGTGAGGACACTCGAGGCTGTTCAGTTCAACTATCTCCGCCTCTCTCCTGGCACCTGCTGCCAGGCCAAGAAGAGCAAAAACAATCCCAGCCTGTATAGAGTTTCAGGGAGACCCCGCCCCTTCGGTGCTTCCTCCTCCCATGCTTCTCCCCAGACCCCGCCCCCACCTGCCCAAGATAATTTTAGTTTCCTTGGGCCAGGAGCCTGTAAACACACGGCTCACCATCCCCTCACTACTACTTCTACTTCCAAAGTTGGGACACCCTCCTGCCACCTGTAGAGAAGAGGGAGTGAATTTGAAATCAAGTCCAGGTATCTGGGGTCCTTAGACTGCTGGACTTTGGACCCTGGGTCCTTCTACTCCTGCTGAGGTTTCTCCAGGTAAGGGGACTGAGATCGGTCCCAGACGACAACCTCTTCCCACCCCCCAGCCGCAGCGGGGCCCCAGGCCGTGCCCCTCTCTGGGCCAGGAGCTGGCTGGCTGCCCAGGTGAGCGGCCGGGCGGCCGACTGGCTTCCCCCTCCCCTTTCCCCCTCAGTGATGTCAGGCCAAGGGCGGGGGCAGGAGGGGGACAGGTAGTTAAGGGCCTTGCGTCTCCCTCCCTAAACCGGCGGCCCCAGCCAGGTGTACCAGTGCACAGGGTCCAGGTAAGGACCAAGGCAGGCATTTCATCTTGGGGGGGGGGAGCACCGGCAGGTCCGGGGGTCAATATGGAAAGAGTCGGACTCCTGCTGGGTCCCATGCCGTCCCCTCCTCACTGTCTGCCCTCAGTCTTTCCCTAGTCTCATTTTCTGTCCTCTCCTCCATTCCTTCCTTCCCTCTCTGTATCCACCCCACTCAAGCCCCTGGACGAACTAGCTGATGGGGACGGGGAAATTGGATCTAAGATTCTCCCCTCCAGGACGCGGCTTTCCCGCTGAAACTAGCCCCTCCCCATTCCCAGAAGGCGAGCTGAGAGCGGGGTCCGAATACCTAGGAAGCTGCCATGACTCCATCCCTTGGCTCAGCCTAGTTTTATCCCAGTTTGAGTCTCCCCAAATCTTTACTAAAGATAGACGTCTCCGCGGCGGGCTGGTGGCGGGGGGCGGGGAGGCGGGGGGGCTTTCTAATTTGAAAGGCAGTTAAAGAGAAGGATTCTCTAAATTGGTAGAGTTCCCGTCTCTCAGGACTGTATCCGTGCTCAGAAACACAGGGTCCTGCCTTCGGATGGGAAGGTGGCGGCAAGGCAGGCCCGGGGTCCCCCCTAGCTTCAGAACGAAGTGGGCTCGGAAGGCTGGAGGCCTGGATGCTGGCTGAGGTGGTCTGCGGCACAGCAAGGCCTCAGGATGTGCGCGCGTGTTGGGGGACGGGCGGGCAGGTGGTGTTGTCTGTATGAATAGGCTGGAAAAAGACTCGAGTCCTGGTCTGGGTCTCCCTGGCACGTTGGGGATGGAGAATGCACCTGTTCGCCGTTGGAAGGCGTCCCAACCCCACTGCCACTCAAGAATGCCCCCTCTAGGTCTGGCTGTCCTGGACTCTGCTCTCCCCTCTCTCGCGATACCCTGCTGGGGGGCCCTCCACGAAGGCAAGCAGCCTGTAATGATTAACTCCACAGACACTCTAGCATTCTTACCAAATTAAACTTTAAAAGAGCTGCCCCCCCTCGTCCTATTGGGCGTTTTATCCTGAGAGGGAGTGGGCGGGGCCTCAGGGTCGGGGCCCTTCCTCCAACTCCGGGTCACATAGGGGTTCCCCGCCTCCTCACCTGGGCCCTGCACCTTAAGAGCTCCCCCAAAGGTTAAGCCTGTCCCCCTACAATCAATCTTGTTGGGGGCGGGGCGTGGAATACTGGGCTAGACCCTGACTTTCCCACCACGTCCAGGCCCCCGCCCAAGCCTCTGCCATGCCAGCCCCTCCCCTCAGCCTGGGAAGCGCCGAAGGTGGCCTTGTTTTCTATCGGCCCTGAACACTGGGCCCTGCCACCCGCCCTTGGGGCCAGCCAGGTGGGGCAAGATTCAGGAAGTAAACAAGAAGGCAGGAGGCTGGGAGGGCGGGAAAGAGGGTGGGGCCGAAGCCACGGGGGCTGGAGAGGCGGTGGAGGAAGCCAGTAGCTTGGACTTGCAGCAATGAGGGAACAGATTGATTTGGGGGTTTGGCTTCTTCAACAGAAGAGAATTTCCTAGGGCTCCAGTTTGAAAGCTTCAGATCTCTTGGGAAGGAGGCTGTCCAGGCCCCACAGCTAGGACCATAGTCCTCCTCCCATCTCATCACTTTGGTCCTGACTGTGCCACTCTAATTTTGCTTTAAAGGATCTAGAGGGCATGGTAGAGGGATCTGAAGACCAAAACTCAAGTCTGGAGTCCACCCTCCCACCTTCTGAGGCCAGAGTCTAATCTGATATAAATCGCCCCTTCCAAACACTGCCCTGATTCCTCTTTCCACTGTGGTGGACACGGACACTCCACTGTTGGTCTGGCTTCCTGGAGGGGTAGTCCCTGCAGGAAGCCCCTCTCTTTTGTCTTCCCTGGAATAAAGGCACCTGGGCCGTTTGGAAGAGGTTAGAGAGGGTTGAGAGTGGGAGCACTGTGTTTTGGTGCATGGCTGTCTGTGGGTGGTGGGTGGTGGGTGTTTTCCCTTCCCTGGGCCTTTCCTTATCTGCCTGTCTGTCTTCTTGGGTGTCTCGACTTTCCACTCCTCCTCCTAGGGTACACTTCTGGCCAGAACACTAGGAGAATGTGTTAGGAGAATCCTTGTCCCCCAGGGGTGATGTGGATGAGTCCCTGGGGTCTGCTGAGTGTTGGGTGCTAGGGGTGCAGAGCAGCAGAATAAAACCTGGGAGGCCCCAGGCAGAAGAGAGCATCGCAAGATTTCTTTGGATGAGTGAGGGGGACCACTGGGAGGCTGGCTCCACTCCAGGTGGGCCTCTGAATCCACGCCAGGCATTTCTTCTCTCTTTCCTGGGTGAGGGGACTACAGGACTGGGGACAGATGAAGGTCCCACCAGGACTTGAAAAGTGGAAGTAGGCCAAGGGTGGGAAGGAAGAGATGATGTCAAATGAGCCTCAGGCAGGCCCTGCATCCTCCCCCTCCCCATTCCTTCCTGGCTGGTAGGTGGGTGGTGATAGTGGAGGGGGTGGGTAGAGGCAGGGTTGTTTGTGTTTCTCCTAAGCCAGGAAGTTGTGCAGATGAGTCAAGGTTGAATGGAGAGCCCCAGGCAGTGCTGTCCTGCCCCACCCTGACACACCTGTCCCCCAAATCCCTTCATGCCCTCACTTAAGGGTCAGGGGCCTGCTCCATTCTGGGGGAGGGGGGTCAATCCCAGGTGCCCCAGGCAGCCTAACAACACTGGCCAGAGAGCAGGCAGGGGACTGGAATTGACATGGTCTCCCAGGCCTTCCTAGGTCTCAGCTCCCCTCACCCCCCAAGGGGTCTTGGTTTCTGTGGAGGAGGAGCCCCAGTGGCATCTTTGCTCCATTTACCTTATCTTTACTCATCCTGGGTCCCTATGCAGTACCTGTGGGTATTAAGACTTGGGGAAGACCCTGGTCCTGCCTAGCAGAGCCCGATGTCTTCAGACCAATAGGTGGATAAGACAGGTGCACAGTAATTGTCCAGGAGGCTCCAGGACAGTGCCCTGGGAGCCTTTTGGTCTGAATGTGGAAAATTCAGGAAGACTTCTTGGAGGAGGTAGCCCTGGCATTGAGGCTTCAAGCAAGTTGGGCAGTAGGAAGGGCCTAGGGAGGGCACACAGGTTTGGGGGCTGCCCTCTCCTTCCCACTGCAGCTGAACCCACCTCCCGCCCCCTGGTTCCTGTCCTTCCCCACCTCCTTCTCACCTCTCATCACTCAGCACTTGGGCAGGCGTTGCCACAACAGGATCGGGCAACCACGTCTGGCAACAAAGCCTTGGGAAAACCTGGGGCAGAGCCCAGAGAAATGAGTGCTTCACACTCAGAGACAGAGGGGCGGCACTTTGCCCTGACACTGAGAGCTCGAGCCCCAGTCTGTGGGTCGTTGGAGTCTGTTTTGCTGCTGCCTGGCTTATGGTGGTGGTGGTGGGGGGACCCTCTTAGCTCTTGCCTTGGGCAACTTGGGGCTAAAGGAAGAACACTGGACTAGAAGTCCCAACACTGGGTTCCACTCCCCGGTTCACCTGTGATAGAAACAAGAATGCTTCCTTCTCGGGTACCTGGTGTCCCTCTTTGTAAAATGGGCTCATTCTTTCCCCAAAGGCTCCAGGGAAACTCCAGTTAGAGGTGGGGAGTAAGTAATGAAGTGCCGGGTAAACTCTGAGGGGCGCCTGAGAGCTGTGTGAAGTCAAGAGGTCTGAGACTTCTTGGTCTCTCTCCCCAGGACAAGGGCACAAGAGCAGCTGCATTCAGCCCCCTCTTTTCCCTCGGATGTCATGGAGCTGGGTCTGTCTCCACCTCATAGCAGCAGCTCCCCGGAAGACCTGTACCCAGCCCCTGGGACCCCTCCTGGGACTCCCCCACCTCCCGATGTCCCTCTGCCTGGGGAGGTGAAGAGGTCTCAACCTCTGCCCATTCCAAACAGCAGGTACAATGGGGTGACTGGGCTGAGGAGGCCTGGGCGGGCAGCGGGGGTTGGGGGTCAATGCTGAGAAACACATAGAAGCTTACAGTCAATTCCTCCCCACCCCACACAGGAAACTTCTTCGAGAGGAGGAGCTGCGGACCACCTCTCTACCCTCCATCCCCAATCCCTTCCCTGAGCTCTGCAGTCCTTCTTCACAGACCCCCATTCTCGGGGGGCCCTCCAGTGCAAGGGGGCTGCTCCCTCGAGATGCCAGCTGCCTCCATGTGAGTTGTCCTGGGAAAGAGAAGGCAGGGATATGGGGGTGCTCTGGGACTGGGGTGGACATAGTGCTACTTCTGTGGAGGTGGTCAGGGGTCCCTGAGGGTATAGTAGGTGGGAGAAGGGAAAGAACCACTCTTTGCCCTTTCTCAAGTCATTTGCAATTCTTGGGGTGCAGGTAGTAAAGGTGTACAGCGAAGACGGGGCCTGCCGGTCAGTGGAGGTGGCAGCAGGCGCCACGGTGCGCTACGTATGTGAAATGCTGGTACAGCGAGCTCACGCCCTCAGTGATGAGAACTGGGGGCTGGTGGAGTGCCACCCCCATCTAGCGCTGGGTGAGTTGGAGCGCAGGGTCTGCCTGGGCCAGGAGGAAATGCTTCCCACTTGGGCTAGGCAGGTAGCTCATCCAGGAGGCCTGGCTGATCTCCGCTGACCCTGCTTTTTACCCTTGATCCCAGAGCGGGGCTTGGAGGACCATGAGTCGGTGGTAGAAGTGCAGGCTGCCTGGCCCATTGGCGGAGACAGCCGCTTTGTCTTCCGGAAGAACTTCGCCAAGTATGAACTGTTCAAGAGCTCCCCAGTGAGTGTGGGGGGTGGGGAGCTCTGGGCAGTAGGACACCACAATCCCCAAGCTGGACACTAGGTTCCTGACTCCTGACTCCTTTGTGCCCCAGCACTCCCTGTTCCCAGAAAAAATGGTCTCCAGCTGTCTGGACACACAAACGGACATATCCCATGAAGACCTCATCCAGGTGAGGGGACACCCCAACTTCATGGCACAGTCACAATTCCCCAGGATCCCATTGCTTCTTGGCCTTTACGTCTTGTGTCTCCCCTCTGTGTAAGCCCAGCACGGTCCTAAACGACTGTGGAAATGTCACTTTCTCTGCCTGAGCATCAGTTTCTTCATCTATTAAATGGGGATAATAAATACATGTGGAACACCTCCTCTCATAAAGGCGGGTCCTGTGAAGACTCGTGTGCGTGTGTGTGTGTGTTTGCGCGCGTGTGCACACATGTGCGTGCGCACGTCCGTGTGTCCCTCTAGGCCTCTCACGCTCTTCTTGCTCTCCTCTGGCCTCAGAACTTCCTGAATGCAGGCAGCTTCCCAGAGATCCAGGGCTTCTTGCAGCTGCGAGGATCAGGACGCAAGCTTTGGAAACGATTCTTCTGCTTCCTGCGCCGGTCTGGCCTCTATTACTCCACCAAGGGCACCTCCAAGGTGAGGCCTTGAGGGTGACAGCCCCAGCCCCTCTCATACAGCATCCTGGTCCTTCTAGGTATTGCCCCTTCCCTATTGGAACTCCTAGACCTTTCTCCCCCTGGGCCCTCAGCTGCTCCTCTTTCCTGCCCAGCTTATCTGCCCCGAGGTAGTGGTGGGGAGGGCAGGTGAACTGAGTTTAAGTACTGGCTCTACTTCTCTGCCCCTCTCTGGGCCTGAAATCTCTGCATCTGGCTTGGAGCGGGGGCAGTAATCCGAGGTTAGGGTCTACCTGTATCAAGTCCTGTTCACCTGTGCTGCACAGGATCCAAGGCACCTGCAATATGTAGCAGACGTGAACGAGTCCAACGTGTATGTGGTGACACAGGGCCGCAAGCTCTACGGGTTGCCCACCGACTTCGGCTTCTGTATCAAGGTGAAGACTGGCCTGGCTGGGAGGGAGTGGGAGCTGCTCAGTCCCCAGGATCCTACCTGGGGCTTCTGAGCTCCCTCTGGGTCACCCAGACTCCTCTCCCTGCACCCCGTGGGGATGGGAGGTCCTAAGGGCAGAAAGATATGGAACCAGCCAGTTTCCTCTCCCCACAGCCGAACAAACTTCGAAATGGCCACAAGGGGCTTCGCATCTTCTGCAGTGAGGATGAGCAGAGCCGAACCTGCTGGTTGGCTGCCTTCCGCCTCTTTAAGGTGAGGCCCTGGGAGTGGCATGGGGTCTGGCCGCCCCACCCCCCCACACACAGGATCTGGCGTGAGGGAGGAGTGATAGCTCTGCTCTGAGGAAGTCTCCAGAGGGGGCATCGCGGCCTCGATCTTTCAGAATTCTTGGTCCAAGGCTGGAGTCCCAGCTCTGGCTTCAGGGACTTCCTTATCCAGGGGCAGAGATGCAGTCCTGCTCTTGGGGAGGCCTGGTCTGGGGGGGTATCACAGCTCAGACTCTGGCACCTGCTTGACCTCTGGCCCTTTTTCTTTCCCTGCCCCTCAGTATGGGGTGCAGCTGTATAAGAATTATCAACAGGCACAGTCTCGCCACCTGCGCCCGTCCTGCGTGGGGTCCCCACCCCTGGTGAGTGTGCACAGGGGCATTAGCCAGGGGTGGGCACCCAGGCCCTATCCCAGGGATACTTGGGCCCTGTTCTGACCCCTCCCCTCCCTGTCCCATCCCATTTGCAGAGGAGTGTCTCGGATAACACCCTGGTGGCCATGGACTTCTCCGGCCATGCTGGGCGCGTCATTGAAAACCCCCGGGAGGCTCTGAGTGTAGCCCTGGAGGAGGCCCATGCCTGGAGGGTAAGGGGCCTGCACCTTGCATGTTTGGACTAGGGACTGTCTCTCCATATGGGTTTCCATGGAGTGGGAGGAAGAGAGGGGTGAGGGGAAGCCCCCAGCTGCAGAAAGGGACTCTACATTCTTGAGGGGACAGGGTAATATCCCAGCTACGCTCTGAAACCCCCACCCCCACCGTGTCCCCCTCTGCTCTGCAGAAGAAGACGAACCACCGTCTCAGCCTTCCCACCCCATGTTCAGGCACGAGCCTCAGTGCAGGTGGGCGAGGGCCAGCATCCCCGGGGGTGGGGCTGTGTGGCTTCTCTGAGCATTTCTGGTGGGGGTGGTTAGTATGAGGATCCCCTCCCCGGAGTGACTCCCCATCTGTCTCCCTCACCCTAGCCATCCACCGCACCCAACCATGGTTCCATGGACGCATTTCCCGCGAGGAAAGCCAGCGGCTCATTGCACAGCAGGGCCTGGTAGACGGGTAAGGGGCAGGGCTGGGCAGAGCAGCAGGCCCAGTGGTAAGAGAGACCCTGGGTGAAGGTGGCAGCCGTCGTGTGTCCTCGGCTAATGTCGCCCTCTCTCCTGGCAGCCTGTTCCTGGTCCGGGAGAGTCAACGGAATCCACAAGGCTTTGTCCTCTCTTTGTGCCACCTGCAGAAAGTCAAACATTATCTTATCCTGCCGGTGAGTAATCGCCCCCCTTCCCGAGTCCTAGCTTCCTGCAGTGGAGACGCAGGACTCCCAGCAGCCTGCTGTCTTCATCAGAGACCAAGAAGCATCCTCCACCCCGGGTCCCCCATGTGCCTCCAGATCTCCTGCTCTCCTTTCTTCCTGCAAAAGCAGTGGGGACCTCAGCCCTGGCCCATGAAGGATCCCCTCAAACTCATGTCTCTCCCTGACCACCCCTTCCCTATGGCCATACCCCAGAGCGAGGCAGAGGGCCGCCTTTACTTCAGCATGGACGAGGGGCAGACGCGCTTCACCGACCTGCTGCAGCTTGTGGAGTTCCACCAGCTGAACCGCGGCATCCTGCCCTGCTTCTTGCGCCACTGCTGCACCTGCGTGGCCCTCTGACCAGCATGGAAGCAGGCACGTGTCTCAGCCCTACACTCCCAGGGCGGACGTGGAAGATGCGGAGGGCAGGGACAGGACCATGAATAATTGAGGGGGTTTACCCACTCCAGGTTTCTCCTTTGCCTCCCTGAGGCAAAAAGTACCCCCCCCCCAGTTCACCTTAAACCCCTCTTCCAAGGTAAGGCACTTGGGGTGGCCCTGTCCCCTACATGGAGCTTCTGGGCACTGCTCTGGGTGGGACATTATAGGAGAAGTGGACAGCCCGGGTGGTCTTAGGCCCCACACTTTGTACAGACTGAGGCCAGTTGATCTGCTCTGTTTTATACTAGTGACATTAAAGATTATTTTTGGATACACCTGTGAGTTCTGTCTGGCACGATCTGGCTAGCTAGGGTAGAGAAGGGCAACAGAAGAGGTGGGCACCAGGCCTTGGTGAATGTGTCAGATGGATAGTGGCATGTGTACTGGTCAGCGGGATGTTTCTGAGGGCAGGGGTGGTCTTGTTCTCTGAGAGTCTTCGGTGCCCAGCATGGAGCCTGGCCCATAGAGGGTACCCAATAATTAATTGCTTGTTAATGAATGAACAAGGGATGTCATCCAGGTGAAATTCCCTGATAGGGCCTAAAGCTATGGAGATAACACTCATAGGGCCTGGGCACTGCAGATGCGTCAGACAGCATCCTTAGCCTCTGCAAGCCCTGGGCTGACTGGTGGAATAATCAGTCCTGACAAACACATGTATGCCTCCATTGCCATCACCAAGTCACATAATGGCTCCATTACCTCCCACACGTCCCTGTGCCTGCCACGGACAACCCCTCTCCCAACCCTAGATCTGCTTTCTGTCCTTAGAGTTGCACCCGCTACAGAAAGCCTTTACGGAATTCTAAAGCTCAGCCCTCTGAGTCTGGCTTCTCTCTCATCTAAAGTGATCTTTCTAAAATATAAATCCGCCTGCTCCCCTGTGACCTCCTCTTATGCCTACATAGACACCGAAGGGCCTGGCCTCTGCTCACTGCCCATGGCAGTCTATGCTTTTGTCTCCTTTGTCTAATTGAAGAGTTTTAGTAGTTTTAGCTCTTACATGATGGGGGAGCTTTGTAATAAATGTATCAGGTTGGTGACACCAAAACCTGCTGCTCAGTCTTCGGATCACAAAGATATTGACCCTCTCTCTAGACATGTGAACCTCAACTAGGCATTATTTTGGCCAAGAAATGGAACCTAAATCTAATCCCCTGTATCCAACTACTAGTTATTGGAAATGCAGGGAACAGTGGAACATGTGAAATGACACATGGGGACACATTACCAAATCCAGACTGGGAAACTACAGAACAGATAACCCAGTTTCTTCTTCAACAACAAAAAATTTACAAGAAATGAAAAGATGGGGATTCTCTAGGTTTCAAGAAATTTAGACATATATCAACCAAATATAATGTGTTGACCTTATTTGATTCAAATCCAAACTAGCTAACTAAAAAACATTTATGAGCAATTGGGGGAAATTTGAACTCTGATGAGATATTGGGTGATATTAAGGAATTATGATTTACTTTTCAATGTGTGATAATAGTATTGTGATTTTTTTTTTAAAGTCTTTAAAAGATTCATTCTGAAATATGTATTAGTGAAATGATGTCTCAGCTTTGTTTTTAAAATAATCTAGAGGTTGGGGGAGAGGGCGTGGGTATAGTCATGGCCATGAATTGATATTGGTTGAAGCTGGGTAATGGGTACATGAGGATCTGTAATTTTGTGTAAACTGGAAAATTCTATAATAATTTTTTTTTAATGGAGATTCCCCAGATCTTTGAGATTGATTGGGCACGAGGTGGTAGAATCCTGTTTTGTAGGTGGGGAAACTGACGGCCCAGTGAGGAGACCTGTCTCACATCCCAGTTAGTGGGAGAGCCAGGATTTCAACTCAGGTCTGAGGACCAGGTCTGGGCTATTCTGCTGTCCTTGCCTGGCTGACTTCCAGGTGGAATTCCTAAGTGGCCTGTAGAGGAGTCCTCCCTTGGAGAGCCTCTCCCTTCTCTGCAGCCCTGGTCTCTGGCTGGGGGTTGTCCTGAGGTGACCTTGAGAAGGACTAGCCACCACAGCCAGCCCTTGGGCCAGGCTTGGCAGCCCCAACAGCCACTCGTGATGGAGCCTTGGCTAATCTCAGCCTGGGAGCCAAGCCTGTTAGAGGTGGGCAGAGAGGCCTCATCTACCCTCCAGCCTGCAACCGGCTAGGGATTCACCCTGAAGACCTTGCTGCAACCCAGCTGTGAGAGGGGTGCAGATTTTGTTTCTTTTTAGCAAGATGAGGCGGCAGGGACCAGTGCAACCTGTTGCCTGCCACCTGCCACGATTCCCAGTACCATCTTTATCACTGGTTACTCCTCGAGCCTGAGCTGGCTGGTGCTGGCTCTGCGGCCAGCCATGGATGCCCAAGGCCAATTCCGAGGTATAGGTGCTACGGGTCCAGGCTAGGGTGAGAGTGAAGGGGTCAGAATGAGTAACCTCTTAAGGTGCACAAAAAACAGGACCTTGGGCAGGGGACAGAGCCTTTCTATGTCAATCAGCTAATCTGAGTATGTGAGATAGAGATTATTCTCACTTTGCAAATGGGAAGCTGAGACTAAAGGAGACTGACCCACCTGAAGTCATAGATGGTTAGGGACAGAGGTCAGACTCAGCCCATCTTGCAGGTGGTGGAATGTAGCCTTTCCCTGGCCTGTCCTTTGTTCTCTGCAACCTCCCTTCTCAGTACTGGCCACTATGAGGGACCTGGGCTGCTGGGGAACCTTAGAGGTAGCAACTGACTTGGCCCTGAGCGGGGTACTGGAAATTGTCGGCTGGACATCCTTGGTGAGTGGCTGAGATCTCTGGCTTCTTGGAGAAGAGGCAGCAGCTCAGAGTGTAGGGGACAAGTGCCCTTCACAGCCAGCTCACAGAGGGACCTTGGATAAGATTCCCCGGCTCTGAGGATGTGGGAAGGTTGCTGCTCTCCTGCCAAAGAGGCTGCAGCATGACTTGCCAAGTCCAGACAACAGAGGGGACTGCCAAAGATAGCGGAAGTGCTGGATCGTGGAGGCTTGTGGTTAAGAGGAAATCTGGGCTAGTGGGAGGAAGGCAGGGACCTTGTGGTACCCTAGATACTGCCTTTTCAATATTAAGTTATTGGGTTTGATTATAAAAATTATATTTCTTTATTAAAGAACATTTCAGAAATCAGAAAAAGACTTTGGAAAAGAAAAGGAAATTCCCCATGATCTTTCCTTGCTGAGGAAGACCCAGGCCTTGAGAGAGGGTGATGCAGGGCTCACACCCAGGGCCCTGGCCCTAAATGGCCTTCAGCACATGTAGACCCCAGCTCCTGGGGCTAGTATGGCTGGTGTGAGCCTCATGACATTGTACATATCCGTCTTTGGCAGCACCGTGGGCCTGTAGAAGTGTATGGCCACAGTGTTGGCCTCCCTCCCTATTCAAGTGTAGAAGGCAGGGTGTACTGGTGCCAACTTTCGGGACTAAGAATGGTTTGGTTTGATTCTAGGGGAGCCCACCTCCCCTAGGATGCCCTGAGTAAAGCATCCAGATAGATAAAGCTCTGGCCGGATGCTCTCCCTGCTCCCTAGACATCCTGTCCAATAAAATCTATGCATCTCCAAGTTCACTAGTGAAGGACCTCCTGGTGCAGGCCTAAGGGTTCAACATCAGGTCAGTGACCTGCCTGCCTCCTGTCTCCTGCCTCCTGCTCCAATGCCAGGCACCCTGAGGGAGGAGGAAAAGGAGACGAGAGACCAACGCCACTTGGAAGGATCCTTTCTTCTGAACTGTCTACATAAGCAGTTTTTTAACAGCTTCCTGGAGTCCAAAGGTTCCAGCAGGAGTTGGGGGGCAGGTTGGGGTGGGATTGGGGGGAGCACTGCCTTTACGTCTAGGAGTTTGGTTTCATGGTATACCTGAAAAAAAAAAGGCTTCCTACTATTTAGCCAATGATCTGGTCCAGCAGACAGAAAAGTGGGTGCAGAAGTCAGGGTGTGTTCTAGCTTGCACAGTTGTGGTCTGTGGCAATCTGCTTTCCTGTCCTGTGCTGATGGCAGAACCTCAGCTTTGGGGCTTGGGAGTGAGGTGTGCAGTGGCCTTTTAGGACGGAGGACTCTGAGCTTCCATCTGGGGTTGGGGAGTTGGGAGGAGGGGAAAGAGGGAATTCAAAATTAGAGGACTTGGATGTTGCAGACTGGAGTCTAAAGCCACAGGGGAGTGAGTGATTCTAGGGGCTGAAGCTGCTCCCCAGGGGTCCCTCATGTTCTCCATACAGGAAGGCGTGTTGGGAAGGAGAGGTACTATCCGGGCTGAGAAGGTTGTGGCTACTAGGCCCTAATGTGGCTTGACAGTCAATCCCATGTGCTTTAAACTGATGATCTCCAGCATCCCCTTGCAGGGCTGCATTTGCCCAAGGAAGGGGCAGGTTTTTCTTTGTTGGGCACTGGGGGGCTGTTTGGCTGGAGCTGCATTTTCATGGTAAACAGTGTTTTTTACTATGATTGGATTTATCTTGGGGTGGTTTTAGGGAGACTAAGAGAGATTGGGAGGCCAATGCTACTCCTTTAGGGCCGCTAAGTGGATTCCTCTAGGGTGTCCATAATGGAGCTGGGCCCTGCGACCTTGGAGTTCTAAGAGAAGCTGTACACAAGGTCGGAATGGGCCACCTGCACCCGCCCCCAGCTGCAGCCAACCAGGTGTTCTTCTGCATGTATCTGCCCAACCCCTGCCCTGAGTTAAATCCAGGACGTGGTAGAAGTGGGCGTTCCTACTGGACTACCCCAATTTTCCAAAGGATTCCAGGGTATTTCCCTCCACCTAGCCTTGGCTCACCCGCAGCCCTCTTACATCCATCAGTTTTGATAGTTTCCTATCTTTTGGTTCCCTTCTTCCAAGCTGAGCCACCCGGTCCTACACATCTAAGGGAAGAGCTGGGAGGCTGGGGAGCGCCAGCTGGGTGAGTAGGGCTCGATCTAAGAGTCAGGTGAGCCTGGAGTAGGAGTGAGGATACACCCTAGGACCCATACCACAGTCGCTCTGGCTTCGCAGCACGTGCGTAAGGTGATCTGCACCCATTGTCGGTCCTTCTGCCCTCCTCTCCCCCTGGAAAAACCTGGCATGCGTGCGGTTGCTGGTGCTGAGAGGCACCCGGCCGTCGAAGGGTTGCGGGCGCAGGTTCGGCAGAGCTACCAAGGCCCGACCGCCTCGCCAGGGGGCGCGCTTGGTGGGGTCTGGCGATCGGCGCCGTCTGTCCCTGCGCGGGCGGGAGGACGATGAGCGGCGCCACAAGGGGGAAAGTTTGTTCACTGCGAGTCAGTGGGCTGGGTGGCGGCTTCCAGAGACCAGGAGGGTGGAGGGAGGTATGAGGGCCTCCTCCAAGCAACGCAGGGCGTCTGGGGGTGAAAGCTAGGCAGGACCTCGCGGATGCGGCGGGCTAGATCCTGGAGCTGCCTGGAGGCCGCGCCCGCTCCTCCCCTTGGCTCCCGCTCCTCCCCTTGGCGCCCGCGCCGGCTCAGCCGCGCGGCTGCAGTGACACCCAGCGGCCTTGGTGGGAAGTGCAGGCGCTGCCCGCTCCGCTCCCCGTGTAAAGTCGGCGCCTCTCGAGGTTCCCACTCGTGGTTACCAGCGGGCACCCCCGGGTGAGAAGGCCGTGCTCTGTAGACTGTCCCGCGGGGCACTTCCCCTTCCCCTCCCCCAGTTTCCTCCCTGAAGTCGCCCGAGCTCTGGGTGATCCTGCAGGGCTGCAGTGCCCGGAAGGGCGGGGCGGGGCGCAGCGGCGGCGCTGGGCTGTGACCCCCAGCAGTTTCACTTCTGGATCTTGCCCCGGGTGTGATGGGAGAGTACCTGGGTGGGGGTAGAGGGGACACACACGGGCGGGTGGAGGTCCGGTGCTCCCGACCTCGAGTGAGGGGTGGGTTTTTACTCCTGGGTGTTACGCAACCCATGCTCCCCTCCATTTCCCACCCCATGGGTTCCACTCCGCTGTCCCCCGAGCTGTCGCTCCACCCCAGCGGCCGCCGCCTCTGCGGGGGCTGCGGACCCCCGGAGAGGCCCCGAGCGGCGTGGGCGGCAGGAGGAGCAAGCTGCGAAGCCGCAGGCAGGGGGTTAGGCTGCGGGCTGCTGAGATGCCGAGCTGTTTCTCAGAAGTGCAGCTGCCCCTCCTCTCACCCCCCTCAACTCCCACCTCGCACGGCACCTCACCCGTTCCCGCCTCCGCCGGGCCTAAGCTTTCCTCTCCCAGGCACCCCCAACCTGGGAATCCGGTGTCTGGGTCCACGCAAAATTAAGAGGCGATCATGAGAAAGGAAGGAGGCCAGGTATTCAGTCTCAGCCTCAGGGTCCATATTCAAAGTCTCCCACTGTCACTTACCTGTTCATCACACCGCTGTGGGCCAGGATTGGGATTTCATAGAATAGTTAAGAAAGTGACCACTTGCAAAAATCAGAGGCTGCCATCACTCTAGCTCCAGCGCCCTACCTCATTCCCAGTGCCTGAGCTGGTGGGGAGAGATGGAAGAGGGAACAGGACCTCTCTTACTATTTCTGGATTTAAGAAGGAAGGCCTGGCTGGAGTAATGGGATTGAGGCCAAGCTAAGTCTCTTCAGGAAGAAACTTCAGAAATCTGACTCCAGAGAAAAATCAGAGCCTTAGAGGGAAAGCAAAGTGCCCAGGGTCACCCAGAGAGTGGCAGGGCTGAGACTGGAACCCAGGAGTCCAATTACTCAGCTGGAGTCTGCACCAGGCAGTTCATTCTTTACTGAGACTTCAGAGCTTTTCTGGAGTCACTGACTCTGCCTGCTTTCCCCCACACACACACACACACACACACACACACACACACACACACACACACACACAGACACACACACGTCTGGGAAGGGCAGGAGTTAGGGTCTGTGAGTGAGAGGGAGATGGAGGTGCTGAGAATGTAATTCCAGCGGGGGTGGCATGGGGATTGAGCCAGTGGAAGGACCAGCCTGGGGGAGGAGGTGGCATCTGCCCCCCTAGTTCCCATCCATCAGCCACCCCCAGGGCTGTGGTTTATCTGACTAGGCAGCTCTTCTGGGCCAAGGGGCAGGGGGGCTGAGGGGGAAGGCGAGGTTATGGGAAAAGACTGTTCTGGGGCTTCCTGCCCCCTCAGTCCTGGGGAAGGGGGGCAGTTTACATCACCCACAGGTCCTCTAACCTCCATTCTTTCCACTACAGTGCTCTTTCCTTGGGTATGTTCGTGTTATTCTGGGGGAAGGTCTGTTATTTTGGGGGAAGGGAGGCAGCTGCCTACTTCACAGGTCAAGACAGAGTTAAAAACAAAACCACAGCAAATTCAACACCCCGTGTCCTTCAGGGACTTTCCATGACACCTTCCTTCCCCCCTCTCCCCCAAGCCAGGGAGTACCTCCCCAGAGGGCCTCCCCACCCCAGGTGCAGGGGCTTTTGGCTTTTATGCAAACAACTGTCTGACCCGGGAATGTTCTGCAGCCAGAACTTGTGTCCTGGGCTGCATGTATTCCTCCACCATCCCTCAGCTTCCTAGTCTTCCCAAAGCCCTCACCTCCTCTCTTCCTCAGACTCTGGTTGCTAGGGGGACATGACGCAGGGAAGACAAGTCCTTGTTCCCTTGCCTGCCCTTGGGTGGCAGTTGCCTGCAGGTGGAGGTTTGGGCACCGCAGCCTGTGTGAATGGCCTGGTTGTGTTGAGTGATGGGGGAGGAGGAGGGTGCAGGTGTGGGGTGGCCTCCATTGCCAGGCCCACCACTTTCTAAAGCATCAAATTAGTTCCCAAGAATTAGGAAAGGAAACTGTCCTCAGGTTGGAAGTTTATTCAGCCCCAAGCCCAACACCAGCCAGCTGTGGATCTCTCTCTACTGCTCATTGACAAAGAGGATCCCAGTCTCCCTCTTTTCTCCCTGAGCTGCTTCTACTTTGGGAAGGGAATGGGAATAGGGACAGCCACATGCTATTCTCTCCAAGGCTGAAAATCAGCTACTGAGAGGCCATTTTTAAGTGTATTTAACGTTATGGTACAAAGGCTGCAGTGCCGATCCTCTCTCCCTGCCCAGTGGTGAGGCTGGAAAACCTGCTGGAGATCCTCCCAAAAGTCTGGTGCTGTTAAAGGGAGGGGGATGGTGCTGCAGGTAGAGCCAGAGAAAGCTGCCGCCCACCTGGCCCCATGTTTGCTACTCCTAAACCTCAGAAATGTCTTCCTCCTGCCTCTTCCATGGGAGAGGGGAAAGGGAAGGTGTTTTGGATGAGGCTGAGCAAAAGAACAGACTGCCTCTCAGACTCTCTTCTGATATTTTTCTAAGAGAGAACAAATGATACCAAGATAGGGAGAAGGATGCATGATCCCTAGGCCATTCTCCCACAGGAGTTTTTCCTCTAATACCTTGGGTTTGGGCGTCCACGTGTCTAAAGACTATGTTCAAATGTGGTTCAGCAACTGTAGCTTGAGTTTCCCAATGGGGACGTTTGAGACCCCAGAGATGAAAAAGTCAGAACTTGTCTATCTTTTAGAAACCATCCCTGCCTGGGGGGAGGGTAGAGTTGTGTCTTGGAACTGGGAGACACTGTGCTCAGTTATTAATCTTGTCAAGTCCAGACCCCAACCTCTTCCAGTCCCTTCAGTGAACTAAGGACCAGTGGAATCGGAACCTCACTATGAGGGTACAGGAACCAGCAGCGAGATACCAACAGCAGGTCAGCAAGGCGTCAGGCGAGATGCTTTATTTTGGTGATAATTCCATTTATCCTAGTACGTGGACTTGAAACAATAGCCAGAGGAGCTAAATTAAGAAATATTCCTAGAGGCAGAATTAAACCCTTCCGTTTTCTGACAGCAGCAACTACAAATGATAGACATGCACAATGACTAATTTTAAACACACCGGTATTTTTTATTTTTCAATGTAAAAATCAAACATGGTAAAGAAACTTTGAAAACTATCAGCAGGGCCATTTTGGATGCGAGGAGGCACTCATTAAGGTTCTGGCAAGGTTAGCGCTGCTACATTTAAGAAGCTCTTTAAATACTCTTTAAGGAGAGTAAGGCACCTTACAGTACTCCAAATGGTTGGACTCCAGGTAAAACTCAGGGAAATCAAGAGGGAAAGTCACTGCTGGGTAGGGAGTGCATTTCTGAGAAACCCAGATGAGAAGGCTGTGAGCACAGGCCGTGTCAAAACCCCCCTGCAAGGTCTCCCTCCCTCGCTCCTGGTGCAAAGGCCACCCTGAGCCCCAAACCACGTTCCCTTCCTGCCCCGTCATTCTGCAGACAAGGGTCATCCACAGACCACACGTGTGGCGGCTTTGGCAACCAGAAATTAAAAATAAGCTATGGTTTTTCCAGCAGCCAAAATGATCCTTCACCAAAGCTCAGACTGAGAACCTGAGCATGCAAAACCACAGTCTGGGTGAAGGGATGTCTGCTTTTCAAATGACCTGCTAATTCTTTGCAACCCACAGTAATTTGGTTTCTGTGAACCCACAGAAGCAGGCCCACCAAAAAGGCCTTGTCTGCTAATCTGGAAGAGTCCTTGTATAAATGAGTCACTAGCAATGGGATCAGTCATTTTTAAGGCTGCCCCATTTTCCTAACATGTTAAAATGTTTGTTCTCAGTCTTTTTAGGAGAAAAAAAGCAAAGCTGCATTTACACTCAGAATATGAAATAGGCACCACAGATGCATTGCATGGGCTTGGAAGAAGGTGGGTGGCATTATGGGACTGCTTCCCAGGCTTTCTAGAGTGGGTCAATGGACATATGGACAGTGAGGACCATTTGAGGAAACTAAGTTGCTTGGGGAATTAATGGCTGGGGGCTTGTAAGACAGTGTAGGAACAAAGCTCTTCTACTTCCCTGGCTGCAATGCCATGAAGTACCTGTAGCAAACAGTTAAATCACATAGGTTTTAAGGTTTGGTATATATTTTTTTTTTTTAGTTTTTAAAACAAGCTCTGGCCAGTTTTATTAAAGAAAAAAATTTGCATGATTTACTTTTAACCAGTCTGTTCTGGCATGCTTCTAATGATATCGGAATCACCTGGCTCAATGATAGCCAGTGTGCATACTCTGCAATATTTTCCACACGTTGTGCCCAATTCAAGATTATTGCCACTGTAGTGATGGACACCAGTCTTGGCCAACATGGCGTAGTACTCTATTTCAGATTTCCTCAAGGCTGGGCAGTTGTTGGCGAGGATGACCAGTTTCGCTTTGCCTTGTCTGATCGTTTTCAGAGTCTGCTTGTACCCCAGCATGTACTTTCCACTTTTCTTAACAAGTCGGAGCCTAGAGTTGATGGACTCCAGGGACTTTTTCATCCTCTTTGCGGCCACCGCCTTCCTGCCTTAGGTGCAGGACGGCCCCCAACCAAGAGCAGCCGCCAAGATGGCTGCTATTCTTTACTCTGATGCATTAAAACGTGAAGGAAACCGTGTTAGATATCAGTTGCCTCCATTGGCAACTGAATTACTATTATGGTCCTAGTATGGTTTTTGAATATTTTCCATGTCTTTAAATCCAGATACAGTACATATAGTGGAAAGTTTGCAATTATCCAACATAATCCCCCTGCCCCTTAAAAAAAAGTAACATTACTCCATAGACAATTACATAAAACCTCACAACATCCTTGAGAGGTAGATATTGTTATGACCTTACATTTTTTAATCAAAATATTAACATTCCAGTTTCAAATAATATCAATGTATAAGACAGTCCACTATTTTAATATTTAGAGGAAACTTGCTTTCAACTTCTTCAAAGTACAAAGATCTGTTTATCGTACCGGTGGCATGTTGGGGTACAGAGTATATACAGTTTGGGTAAACAGAGGTACAGTCTTTTGTTGTGAGCTCACACAGATTCAAAGCCTACACCTTGAGTCCACAGTCCTCAGAGGCGGCAGTCCCCAGCTTTGGGTTCACTCATAATTCTCAGAACTGTTCAGTCCTTTTAGCCTTAGAGAACAGAGTCCTTTGGCTAGGGTGGCCCAGGTCTAGCCTTTGGTTTCAGGTCAAAAGTTGTTCTCTTTACAGGCACTTACATCACCAGTCATTTTGCTCTTTCTGAACTGCCTGCAGAGGGTCTCTGAACTGTAATCCTGAGCACAAAATTAGTTCCCAACTCTTGAAAAGAAAAGAAATACCACTGTATACCTCTTATTTTCTTCTCTACAGCTTGATGCTATTTTCTAGGACAAAATTTTCATCATTCTGCTTCCTTTCCCCTTCTTGAGCTCAAAAGTCCTAATTCTGAGTCTGAGAAAAGCTTAGATATCTCTGAGGGCTCAAATCTTGGGTGTTCCCGAGTGTCCAGATCTCCACCGGAGATCAGACCAGCAGACCTGCTCTCAGCAGGGTACACATTAAAGCCAGGACTTTGGACAGTTAACATTTCCATTACGGTCTTATTGCCTGCCCTGAGAAATATGTCGGAAGTACTTCTTTTCCCCTTAAAATATTCTACTTGGGAAATCTACTTGGGAAAACTTTATGTTAATGTGAGCTTTGTTAACACAGTGTTTCAACCAAGTAAAATTTTGTGTTCTTAAACGTTTCTTTTTGCAAAAGAAATCTGAGGTCATTTTATATCTGGGCCACTGTGAGTATGGGCCTAGCAAAATGTTCAGTGCTGCATTTAAAAGGCGAGAAATTTTGTCACTGACAAAATCAGAAGCTGAGTCAGGAACAGCTCAGAGGTAACAAAGCACAAGATTAGCTAGCTTATCTGTATCAAGGCAAATATCTTTTTGGGAGAGTGACTTAAGTAAAGAATCTAAAGACTGCTAGATTTATTATCTTTTTTTTCCTCTGGTGATGGCGGTGGAGGGTAATGGGGGAACACTTCTATTTAGTTCTCTGCCAGGAGGAAATACCTTTGCAGCACTTCAGTGATAAAGGAAATCTGGAGAACCAGTTCTCTTTCTTCTCCATCCTCACCCCAATTGTGTCACCTTGGCGGCAAGGGAATTTCTCATAGGGGCAGGCTGTTTCTCAGATTGTGGCTTCCTGAGGGTGAGGCGGGAGGCCTAACAATGAAGGAGAGACCAGCGAGCCTCCTGTTCAGGGGGACTCTGGCTGAGAAAGCAAACGTGCTGTCTGAAGCTGCTGTGGGACTTCAGATGTGAGTCCGGCCACCTTTTTCTCTCAGCATCTTGCTAAGATTCTTCTTCACTGTCTTCACCCACCCTTAGCGGGTAGGAGGGAAGGTGGGGGTCATTAATTAGTATAAGGAGTGCCTATAGAAGAAAGTGTTGACCTGTGTGGTGGTAACCACTACATACCACTTAGTTCAACTGTAAGATTTAAGAATGCTTCCACATACAAATTTTCTCTGGACTTGATATGCCTCTGTCTAGATTCAGAATGCTACAATGAAAGCACAGCCTTTGGAAATCATTCAGAAAACCCATTAGTCACAGGGAAAATGAGGGTCATATTTACAAAAAGTGTCCCTGGGTGGGTGGGATGGGCCTTAGTTTCACTATCTCAAGGTGCAAAAGTTGGTGTCTTCAGCGAAGAGTTTCCCATTAATCTGGCGGAAACGCTCCCTTTCCCTAGCTTTCTTTTCTACTAATCCTTCTAATTTCTCTTCTTTTGTTCCCTGAAGAGTCAACAGGATGTGTGACATTTCAAGAATATAATAAGTAGCTTCTCTTTCACAATGGGTATAAGCAACATGGCAGCTCCAAGCAGCTTGGAGTCTAGGATTACAGAAATACAGTGATATACTGAAGACTACACACCGAAATATATCTTGTCTTTTAGCTGAAATCTCCAACATGTTGGGACTGTTGCCATGGAATTTCACAAAATCTTTTTTCCTGAGACAGACGCCATGCTACAAAGAGGGATAAGCCATTTGTGCAGTCTGAGGTGGAACATTTTAATTACTGGCAGCACATATAACAAGTTGTGTTTGAGCCTGATGCATAAGCCCTTTCGAAATATCAAGGCAGATACATAAAACGCTAATCTACCAGGAATTGGGGATTCTTGGCTCTGGAAGAAATGTTCACAAAGCTGACTCTTAATTTGTAAATAGGCTCCATGAAGTTGTCCCTGGAAGCAGAATTTATTTTCCCTAACACAAGTCCCTAAAAAGGTAAAAAAAAATAAAAAAAAATAAAAAGTCTTTGGCAAGCAGCTGCAGGTGCCAGTTTGTGTGTACACTTTGGGGCAAGATCAAAATACCTTCCTGTTTTTTGTTCCTCCCCACCACCCTCTTCACATTCACAACTCAGTGGTTAAAGGAAAAACTTAACACTACCATTTTCACACCAAAGATATGTGAAACAGAATTCATATACAGACTCTTCTGCTTAATACTTAATGCTGCATAAATGCTTACTTTTTCAAATATCCGTGGGTTTCCAGTACCCATACATTAAGAGCTTTAAAAAATAACTGGTTACTGCATAATTATATAAATTTAAAGCTGGAAGAGACCTTAGAGAACATCTAAATCCAACTCTTATTCAACAGTTGAGGAAATTTAGTTTCAAGAGTTAAATGATTTACCCAAAGTCATACAGCTAATTTGGGGCAAATGTGGAATTAGCAAACAGATTTTGTGACTCCTATTCCAGTGCTAATTTTACAACTATTGCAGCACTTTTCCTTGATAGGATGCCTCCCATAATTAAGGATAGAGATGACCAATACATCTGCAGAACTAAGATCAGACTTTCAGGAATCTTTGTGGGATACTGCAGCTCCATTTAAAATGAGAGTAGGGGGAACCCAACCTGCCTGATGAAGAAGAACCTTCCAGCAGAGCTGCTCCCCTCCTCATCCCATTGCGAAGCTCAGCTCTGATCTAAACAACATTCTTGACCTCTATCCCTGAGTCCTCTCTTGTGGGGTGGGGAAGACTAAGTCATACTTTTTGGATTCTTTGGTATTTTTTTGGTCAAAGAATTGTTTGCAAGTTTGCTCTGAGCTCTATACTAATACGCCAGGAAGGAGACCAAGAACTTTCAGGTAGGTGTTTTTTTTTTCTCCCCTGGTGGTGCTGCTAAACCATCTTCCCCTCAGAACTCAGCTCTGCCAATCTTGATCACAGGAAATGGATGCCATCGCCCACAGTGGACAACTTCCTGGAGTTTTGATGATGGTCTATATTTAAAACCATGAGTTGTTCTGGTGTAGAATTTCTCCTAGATGACTGGTTTAACCCAAAGCAGCTTTTAATTGGAGATGGGAGGGTAAACAGTAGAAGCAGAAGTATCATCAGATGAGTTGTTTTTTTTTGGTTGTTGTTTTGTTTTTGCTTAGGTGATGAGGATGAATCCGATGCTCCGTGACTGGGTCTTCAGTCATTGGTAACAGACATTTATTTTATGGCTATTCTTTTCCTTACTATTAGATTCTAATTAGGATGAGATTATATCCTAACCTTCAGCCTTGTGTCAAGTGCAGAAGGGCAAGTCTTCCCAACAAGGTCAGCTGGTCAGTTTTTCTTTTCTGTGGACCTGGCTTATGACCAAAAGACTTTTGAACGTAAGGCTGATGTATCTGAGAAAGAATGTCTCGTGTAGCACAACTGGGACACTCTTTCGACTGGCAACAAACTCCAAGGAATGCCTGTTCTATTGATGCAAAAGATGATGACCAAATACTTCATTGGCTTTTAAATATAAAAATCGAGTCCCTCACAGGAAAACAAGGTGTCACAAAAGTAGTAACACATCTGCAAACAACTTTTGAATGGAGATAGCGTTTCTCTGTTGCCCATATGAACATGGCCCTTTAGACACTAAAAATAGTATGGGAAGGAATTTGGATCTGAGTTTGTTTTGAGGATGATTTGTTAAGTGGGGTATCAGTTTTTAAAAATGATGTTGAATGCTCAGGCGCAAATCATCTCTGGGACCAGATGTTCACTTCAATGTGGCTCTGTGTTCTCCTCTGGCTATGTGAGAGGAGAACTCATATCGATCGTGGCTTCGATACCCACACATGTTACACTCAAAAGGGTCACGAAAGCCGTGGCAGCCCATGTGAATAGTGAACATCACATAATCCAGAAAGAGGACTCGACAGTGGTCACACCGATACACATCCATAATCTCCCCTTCTTTGTTGATCACTTTGATGGAGTCTCGTGGGCAGATGGGTGGGGGCTTGAAGAGTTCATAAGAGCGGGGGACCTCCTTCAGAAGAGGCATTCCATTGCGGACCCGAGGAGGGACCATGTGATTTTGCTGGTAGATATGATTCTGGCGTTCTTCATGGTTGCTGTCAGTGTCCGTGGAGTCATGGCCACTATTGTTGGGGGAGAGGCCTCTTTCAGAAGGGAGGTTCTTCTCTGGCATGTGGATGGTCTTCTTTTCCAGGTCCTGGGGGACACCATTCGGCATCTCAGCACGGGTGAGGGCTATGGGGTACATGCTGCTGATAACTGGAACCATCTCTGAGGTGGGGGCAGGTGGTGTCTGTACTAAGGGGCGCAGGGCCTCAGCACCAAGATAGCTGATGGCATTATTGATGGCTTGGTCCATCATTCGGTTCTGTATTAGCTCATTCTCCTTCTCGTACATATAGCTGGGATTATAACTGACATCAAAGCAGTGGCGCTTCTCACCTAGAACAAGTGAAAGAGTGAGTTACAAAAGGAAAAACACAAAGACAAAGCATTTATAAAATTCTTTTTCAGAGTCCTTGAAAAGTGAGGAAGGACATGCTTTGCTCAAGAACACCCAGCCCTGGCAGAATGGTTCCATACGGTGCTGAAGTCTCAGGGGAAAGTGGTTGACAGCACACGTTTGGGCAGTCAAAATAAATTAAGCCGGCAGGCAAAAGGGAGAGTCATTAAGTTGAAACTACAACATGGGTTGTTTCCACTGCTCAGATCAGAGGGGAACTCTGGAGAAAACAAAGCAAGAGAACAGGAAGATGGGGTTCAGAGGGGGCTCCCTGTGCAGGAGCGTGGGGGCATTGGCATTTCTACTGTGTGTGAACTCATAAGATACAGTCAGGTCCCAAACTCTTATTTTGCTTGTTATTTTCTGTTTGTAACACTAGGGAGCCAAGGGACAGAAGTACTACAAGTGGGGATGTTCAGTGACTGGCCTCGGCAGCTTTTTAAATAGCTACAGGGATAGAAAAAATAGCCCCAGAAACTACCCACTCCCTATACTTGCCACTCCCCAAACACAGCAGTCACCAGACTGAGATTTAAGTAGAAGGGCTTCAAATGTAGGTTTTAGAAAAGCCTTCTTGATGAAAGATCGTGATCTTTGTCCCTTTCATAAAGTGTGTGATTCTTTTGCTTGAAAAAATGTGTCATTGATACACATGTGATCATTAGGGCCTATCTCACACTTAACTGAAAAATTTATTTGTGGTCACCTTCTCCTACTTCTCATTGTCAAACTGCTGAGAAATTTTGAAAACAGAGTTTAGCCACCTCCAGGGCGTGTGGGTGTTGTGTTAGAAAACAAAGGCTCTCTGGCCACAGGGAAAGCAGGAGAGGGGTCTGCAGTGATGGCAGATGTGCTCAGTGATGAGTGGCTGGTAGAAGGAAGAGAAAGCAAAGAAGATATGTCAAGAGTTGGAAATGAGGCTAAAGTTATTGCTAATGTTTTTTCATTCTGTAGATGTTGGGTTCGAGAGATTTGCTGAGCCTTATCCTCTCTTCTGTAGCATTTCCTAGGCATGTTGCGGTCCCAAAATTTGTTACTGCCATACAGTAAAGGGTTCAGTGATTAAAAAAAAAACCAAGAAAACAAAAGGATTGGGAGAACCAGTTCCTTTTTCTTGAGATGTCTCCAACCTAGTGGGAGAGAAATAACACCTATATATAGAGAACTAGAGAAAAATAAATGTTAAAAGTTGTGAAATGGCCACTTTGCTCTATAGAGGCCTTTGATTTTATTCTAAATGCCATGTTTGAGGCATCTGAGCAGAGGAGTAATACACCTTCTACAAAAAGAATTATAAGGCAAGGGCAAGGTGGCTTGGTATAAATTTTATACTTAAATGTTATGAGAATGCAAAAAATTCACGAGTAGTTGGGAAAGGAAAAGCATTCTTGCCAAACCTAAATTCTGAGAAGAGTGTTGCAATGGTAGGATTTAGATTTTCAGAGAGGTAGAAGAGACATCCTAATTGAGGGAGGAGCATGAAGGAAGGCAGAGAAGTGGGACTATGCAGGACATGAACAGGGAAGGAGAGAGTCTGGCTATAGCTAATATCAAGAAGTATGAAATAAAGTATTTCTCAAACTTCACTTATTCCTTCACATTCTGCAATATTCACACACCAGGGTAGTGTGGTTGACAGCATGAGCCCTAGAATCAGGTGGACTGGATGCGATGCTGGCTCATCAGTTACGAGTTTCATGACCTTGGACAAGTTACTTAACCTGTAAAGTGAGGATAATAATCGTATGTACCTCACGGGGTCACAGATCAGCACTCAGAACAGTGCCTGGCACATAGAAAGGACTTAAACATCAGGGTTTTTAGTTTTGTTTGAATCAGTCCTCATTTTTTCTTTTCTTTTCTTTTCTTCTCTCCCTCTCTCATTCTCTCTTGCTAAAATAAACCTATTTTTTAAGGAAACTCTGGATCACTGACATAAACGGAAAACAAGAATCACTTGCCACAAATAGGTAACTATGAAAAGTTAAGACGATGAAACAGAGCAATTGATTCAATTTTGATCCAACACTACTGTGAGTACTTGGAGACAAAGACCCCCTTTCTCTTTGTCCAAAACAGAAATTGCCAAGTGTGAGATTAGTGTTAAAGACAACTAACATTAAGTTAGGTCTAAATCTTTCTCCTTAGTATAATCAGGTTGATTGAAAGAGGATAAATAGAAAATAATTTTCTTGACTGTGGATCTAGGTTTTTTAATGCCCTATGGGCTTCCTGGCACTTTGCATACCACATTTTGGGAGATATTGGAAAAAGAAAATACATGGCAGGACCAAATGATGGGCATTCTGAATGGCCGACCATAGAGTTTGGATTTGAACAGACAGCAAACCAGTACATGCCCACGAGCAAGGAACACTTGTGGTCAAAATGTTATTTTCAGGATAGTAATGTAACAGCAATGTGTGAGATGGACCAGAACAGTGAGAAAATGGAGCAAGAAAGACCAGCTAAAAGATCTGATCTAATCACACACATTTGTCCTGCATCCTCAACCTTAAGGCAAACCTGACAATTTCTAGACAAATACCTGAGAGAAAAAGTATGCAAAGAAAAATGTCCTGCCTTGGCAACTCATTAAAAAGCAACAGAAAAGTAGACTTTTGCCAAAGTAATCAATGGTTTTCATTTTAAACTTCCTGATTAGATATATCTTTGATCAAGGCTACTTGGAAGAATAAGACTGAGAACAGGAAAGCCAGCTAAGGTTACACATATTTATTCCCCTGAGCATGACATAGAAATGATGAACTTTGGTTTCTTGGCCTTTTCAAGGTTGTTAATGATTTTCCATATGGCCAGCTCTACTCCACTCCCCAAATACCAGGGGTCTCTGAGAAATTTTTTTTTTTTTAATCTTTCTACCTAACAGAGAGGCTCTAGAAAGTTTCCAGGGTGGGACAGGCACATCATAAACTCTGCTTTTATCCTTTCTACCAAGAGTTGGCTTTACTTAATTAGGAATATAATTTTACCACCTGCAGCATATGTCAGAAAACAGCTGAGTGCTAACGTTGTAAGAGGCAAAACATTAAGAGGAAAATGAACCCCTGGACGAGTGGAAATATGTGACTGAGTTCTGTGGTTAATGCAGACCATTGTTCATTGTTAAGAAGATGGGAGAGCCTCAGATCTTCACGTGCACACACGCTGCAGTCATCAGATCCCCTCATCTCCAAGTTACGGTAACTTGAGTTGTGCAGATGATTATCAGTCACCTGTAGACACGATGACTCAATGTGTATGAAACTCAGAAGGGGTAAGCTACAGTAATAGAAAAGCCAACAGCTCACGTTTCTTTAGTAACACACTCATAAAAAAGGTTAGTCAAACCACAAGAGTGTAACTGCTCCCAAACCTGCATGGAGCGTCTGGTCCAGCTTCTAGTCAAAATCATACCACACCTTTGAATGACTAACGATAGCAGCTTCAGGCTGAATTAGGTTTTCTTCCAATGAAAATACAAATGGCAACAGCTTGTCCTAAGTTTAGAAACCAAGGCTGCCTGGTTGGGGCACTCCCTACCTGTGGTTCTTTTTAAAGGTGTTGATTCCTAATATCTAGGCTTTGGTAACTTTAAACTGAGCAACTGCCTGACCTGAACTGCTGCAATGTGTTGAAGGCATATGGTTGTTGGCTTCTAAGTGCCAACTTCAAAGTACAGAATCCTAGCCTAGAACTAAAAGAGACCTTCACTGAGCATGTGGATTCAGACCTCTACCTTTGGGGTCGAGGGACAAGATCCACTACCCTAATCTTTTGACTTCTGGTCTTTACACTTCACAGTACCTAGCACTGTGCTTTATATATAATACTGATAAGAATAGCCACTATTTATTGGGCTCCCACTATATACCCAGTGCTGTCCTAGATACTTTGCATATTGTCTCATTTTACCTAAGACGAATTATCATCTTAGTCAGATGAAGAACCTGAAGTGCGAACAGGTTGATAAAGTTGCCAAGGTTGCTCAGTTGGTAAATGGAGGACCAGGATGCAAATCAAGGGCCCATATATCTCAGTATGTGTTTGAGTGTTAACTAGTGTTTCCCAGCGGATACCTTGCCCATGGCTACACATTCCCACCACCGGCAGGTAGTGACTTCATATTCTCTCCAGGAATGATTCCCATAGCATTGGAAAAACAACTGTGCTTTGTCCCGTATAGACTAGCACCATGCATTCAAGAAACATCTATGATGCATCAAGTTGTGATGTCTATTAGGTGCTTAACAGAGTGCCTGGTATATGTAAGCACTCATAAGTGATAGATCTTTTATTACTACTATCATCATCATCATCATCATCACCACCACCACCACCACCACCAACACACCGTGTTAGATGCTTTGAGGGATAGAGATATAACTGCAATCCGATAGGAGAGGCAGCATTTACACAATTTTATTACAAATCAGTATCCTTAATACTATGTGGTGGAAACAAGTATAGAGTAGCCAGGAGAGTGAAGAGAGAAAAACACAGACCATTTCTCACATATGCCACATGTAACATGGGACAAATGTTAATCTCTTCCTTTTTTTAAAGTCTTCTTGTCATCTGAGGTGGTGGTAGTGATGGTGGTGGAGACAGTCATATATATCACAAAAAGCAGACTGTCAAGCTTGCCTGGGGTGCAGAGGGAGAACAGAGCAGAGGGAGAACAGAGCAGCGGAGTGGAATGTAGACCACACACACTTTTATGGACAGGTACGAGGGTGGGCATTCCAGACAGAGAGCATGGAGGAACAATTACATGGAAGTGGGAGTAATTCCTTGTAGCTGAATTAAAGGACTAGTTGGCTGAAATGATAAAATTGGAAAAGGTAAATTGGAGACAGATTGTAGAAGGCTCAGGCTCCTTGGGTAGTTTGGATTTTATTCCGATGGGGAGCCACTGAAAGGTTTTTGTGAGGAGGGAGGAAAATGATTCGAACATTATAAAAAGAATACAGTTCCAAAATTCCAATCATCATGATGAAGTAATGTGAAATATTCGGGGTTTCTTTGTCTTCAAGTTTCTTCAAGCCACCTGAATGTATTTGCTGCTACTTTCATACAATTTCCCATGTGTATTACCACTTACTCTCTCTTACTGCAAGCACATATCCAAAAAAAAAAGGCAAGTAGAATAAATGGAATATTTGATGATGATTATGGCTCTGATATCGATCTAAATGAGACTAAAGTGACTAACAACTTTTTCCAGGGAGAGGAAGCAGAGGGGTGCCACAGAATAAGAAGCAGGAAGGAGAGAGAACAGAGAGAGCTGTGAGGGTGGCAGTGAGGAAAACTGAGCTGGAGACCACATTTGTTGTTGTTGCTGAAGAAGCTTTTGTTCTCTGTGAGACTTGATGAAGTGCTATTTGGATGTTGTCTGTCCTGATGGAGTCACCAGGGGAAGACACCCCTCATCAGGGCTTTTCTTCCACCAGTTTTCAATGACTAGACTTGTCCCCGTCCAAAGCCCCCATGTCATACACATGACATGCAGTGCTCTGGGTGATCTCCCTTGGATTGCAGTGCTTTATAGCCCTAGGCTCTGACTCTGCTCTGTGACCTACCGGCTGTGCCTCTTCATCTCTCTGATCCTCTGTCCCTCCTTTGTAAAAGAACTTCACAGGGTGGTTCCTCATATCCCTTCAAGCTCTAAAATGCTGCGACTTTGTAATGCATATAGGATTATGGATTTCAGCCACTTGGAAAGGGGTGGGAGAAGATACTTTGTGCTCTCAGAAACAGGTATTAAAACTGCTTCCTGTCACTGTTAACCAAAGCGGACAATTTCTCATTAGTTACTTCAGAGGGAGAACTGCTGGTGTTAGTTGAAGTGTCAAAACCTCACTCACATGTTTACCGCGGATGAGTGAGATCTTTTTTCATGTTCTTTTCAACATGAAAACTTCCTTTAATAAAGTAATACATAAAAATTTAAAAAAATAAGGAAATGCTATGGTAACCACTTTGGTCTGAATAACACATCTGTTTTTGGAGAAAGAATGAAAATCAGAAAAAGAAATATGCAGAAATGCAGTCATTTTCCTCCTCCCTCAAGGAGAGAAATCTGGCCTCTATTTTGAGCCAAGTATTTGAAGATGGCCTAGTTAGAAGTGTAGTCCAACAAGTTTATAACAGGAAAATAAGATTCAGAGAAAGTACAACCCCTAAAAGGATTAGGTGCATTTTAAAATTAAGGCCTTCTTGTTCTTGAAAAACTAAGGATTATTTTGATGATGTAAAGATGCTGATTTCTAATGAACATGTGTCAACTTATTTTTCATTTTAGAGAAAGTGACACAAAATTTCTTGGAGAATTAGGGGAAAATGATTTGATTTTTCTCCTGCTTGGGTAATTTAATTTTACTTTTACTCTACAACAGAGGCTTTCTTTCTTTTTTTTTTTTTTTGATGTGTTTCTAAATGCATTTAGACAATCCAATCTGTCCCTCTTCCTCAGTTCGTCTCTAATGGATGAACAATGCTACTTACTGGTAATTCTCTCTGGCCTGCTGGAAAAGTATCAGGCTGACCTGATGGTATAATTTCACCTTTACCCTCACAGTTCAAGAGGTCAGGGAAGCCAAGGTTGGTCTGAGGGCTGTGCAACTGTCAGTAGGATTAAAGGGAGTGACTCATTCTCCCTTCACACTTTACCCATTGCCAGTTCTCTGGCAGCTGATCTTTTCAGAAAATGGTGCCTTAGAGAGGAAATATAGGAGAGAGAAGAGAAAGAAGAGAAGAAGGAAGGAAGAGAACATTCGCCTCATATGTTTTATATCACTTCATCCTGTACATTCATTGCACAGTGTTATAATGTTCCTCCCTCCGCTTTGATATTACTATTTTCTATCAAAAAGGGTGACTCAGTTAAACGATTCAAAAGCTTTCTTTGATTTCAAAAAGTATCTCTAAAACAAAGGTTCAGGATATAAGCTAATGCTAGATTATAATAGTGCTCAGAATATCACGTGTGTGGCAGGAGCCCTATAACCATTTCATGATGAATGAATGGATGAAAGAGCAAACAAACAAGTAGTAATGCCCTAAGTTAAATATAAGAATATTGAGCTAATGAAGCTGTTTTATGGATTCTTCTTAGATTCATCTTCCTAAAAAAGACCCTAAAATATATACGGTTCATAATATAAACACCATAGCTATACAACCTTAAGAAAAAAGTTATCTGAAGTTATAAATACAAAGTGCTATTCATGATTGCTGCCTTTTCTAACTCATTTCACAGACTTGTAGAATGATAGAGCTGGGAGGGATCTTCCTGATCACTTCATCACCTAATCGGTCTCCTCATTTCACAGGTGAGTAAACAGAGGTGCAGAAAAGTTACGTGATTTGTCTAAAGATACACGGTTAAGAAATAACTGAGCTAGAATCAGAACCTGGGTCTTTTGGCTTCTGATCCAGTGTTCTTCCTATAGCACTATACTATAATTTACACAAAAGAAAATTTCCCTTAGTTATTCAGGGTCCCGCAGCCCTGAAATTGCCACCTCAGCTCAAATCAAGGGCAAACTCCATTGGGTTTTCTGATTCCACACAGAGAGAATGTGATGGTTCAGAAGATGAGAGAAATCAGCATCTACAAGATCAGTATTTTTCATGAGTCTGGAAATGACGGAGTGAAAAATCCTCTGGTTGCAATGGTAACAAACAAATGGAACATGGATCCCTGATGCGATGTGCAAAATGGCATTTACTTGGACATATGACACATATGTTTTTAAAGCTGTGCAACTTTTATTATATTAAGTAGGGTTTTAGGTCAGTGATGATAGGTTTAGGGCAGCTATAAGAACCTTCTCTCATATATAGGTATCTTCTCTCATATTTTAGTTCTCTTATACCAATATGTACTGAGCATAACTGGATCAAAATTAAGTCACTTTACATTTTTTCCTTGCCTGTTTCTCCCCATGTCCCTCCCCACATCAGCTCCAGCCATTTCTAGAGTCAAAACTTTCTCCAAATTAAATTACACTCATGGCATAGAATAACAATCCAAGTTTTCCTTTGTACTCCAGTCAGAACCTCCTCATATAAGTAAAGATCAAAAGATATATGAGCAATGCCTTATGATAATGTCTTGGAATCACAATTGGTCCACTGAGCCTAACTCCATATGGAAGATGGTAAGGAGGAAAGGGTCTCTCTAAACTGAAATGTACCAACTTTAGTCTGACACAATTTATTCTTAAAGTGACTAAAAGGGGGCAAACACTTTTCAGCTAATCAAAATAAAATAAATAAGCATAAATACCAAGCTAGCTAATTTTGAAATATATGGGTTTTTTTTTTCAGTATATCTCTATAATTCACATACAATGTCTTCCTGTAAAAAAAACTATCTAGACCAGAATAAAATTTAACCAGATTTAAAAACAACGTAAGCACTTACTATCTGTAAAAGCTATTGAAAAGAATAAACACAAAAGGACTGGAATAAGAAATCAACAGCAGCAAGCAGCTTTGGAAAAAGAGACTGACAGATTTCTAAAATATCACTGGTGTTGAGGGAGGCCTATTTTCATGTGATAACTATTTTTGTTCAATATCAGCCTTTCAATTTATAGCAAAACTGATACATTCAATTCAGCTGCCTACTTTACAAATAAAAATCTATTTTAAATATCCTGGTCACATTTATGTAAACATCTGGGAGAGTTCAGCAAAATATCTCTGCCCTTCGGCAGTCTCAATACATTAATGGACATCATTATTTCTTAGCCATCTCCTTCTGCTATGTTTCTTTGACAATGTAAAAACCAATGGCATAAAAATTAACTCTAGTAAGATAAACGACTATAGCAAACCTCGTTATTTCAATCTATGTTTTCCCAACCACTTTCCCTTAAAGCCAATTCTCAATCAAATTCAAGAAAATATGGCAATCCATTTTAGAGCATGAAAAAGTTTGAGCATGATAACGGAACCAACTTGTAAAATATAATTACAAAAGATTACAAAAATGTTATCTTGGACACCTTACTGGTGTAAATTGCATAAACTCTCTCATGCAACATATGTCATTCAGAATAAAGAGGAAGGAACAGCATTTTTGACACCAACTCTATTTAAGAAATTGAACACCAAGTACTCCCATCTTCAGTCATTAAGTTTCTTTAGTTCAAATATCTTATTCTATTTGCTCTAGTTATCAAAATGAATCACAAAGAATAAATGTGTACAATGGAAAACCAATTACCTTATTTTAATAGAGATTAAGCTAGGAAGGGCCTGTATAGTAAGCATCCTATGTTATCTCATTCAAACAATCTGCTAACAACAGCAGGAAAAAGGGTTGTATTCTTACCAATGAATTTCTGAGGCATTGAGCTTTTCCGTTTTGCCACATTGCTTGCTAATCTGTCCAGAACGAGAGCTCTTTCACTTCCCATCTCTGCTTTGAAGTGTCTTGCTTCGGCACTTGCTGGTTTGGAAAAATATAAAAAGATGGAAAAGAACACATTGGTAAGTGGGGAAGAAAAGGAAATAAACTGAAAGGAAAAGGGTCCGAGGTCTGATGCACACTCTTTTGTTACCTGTTATTACTAATCAGATTCTTGCCTGGGGACCTGCTGTGGTCAGTAAAGCCGCACAAGGGCACATTCAAATCTTGCAGTCCTTATGCTGAGATGGGAAAGCCCAACCCATCCCCAACAAGTACCTTCATTAGCAAGAGGAAGTATTAAATAAACAGCCTGGACGTGGTTGGCTGCAAAAAGATAGATGGAGATCTTCTAACCCCCGATCAGCCTTCTTTCTGATTCTGAGTAACTGCATGTGACACCTGCAGACTGATATAATTCTTCTTAACAACTTTGAAAAAAAAAGTATAGTGCCCCAGATTTACAGCTCTGTTTATGTTAATAGCACTTTTGAAAATAGATACACTTACCCAGACAGCAAGAAATCTACTCAGTGATTTGTGTATTGAAATTCTAAGTGGTTTTTTCTTTTTCTCTCTTTTTGCTTTCTTTCTTTTTTTTTTCACATCATGCTCCTTTCAGTTCCTATCTTTTAAAATTCTATTTCTCTGGGCTCTGCATTATCTGTTTCATATGCTCTTCGCATTTAAAAATTGTCTGTTAAAATTTCCCTAAGCAATACTTCTGTCTTGAAATTAAAGAACAGTTTGTATAATACATCTTTACTACATTTCTAATGAAAAATGTGAATAAAAACTACCTAAGAATATGGTTTAATTTTCAGTCTATGAATATTTCCAGTGGTGTAGACCTGTGGTTCTCAGACCTGCCTGAACATTAGAATCACCTAAAGAGCATGGAAGACACATCTATGACCAGTTTCCCCTTCAGATCCATTAAATCAGGATCTCTGGCGTAGGGGCCCAGGCAACAATATTTTTAAAGCTCTCCACATGACTTTAGAACAAAGCCAGAATTGAGAACCACTAGAAGGATATCTAATCAACTAGTTAACTGGAATAAATATAGTATACTTTACCCTTGCACAGTAGGCAGTACCCAATTTAAAATTCAAGAGATATAAGCTGCTCTAAATATAAGGCTTTAAACTTTAACACATGATGCTAGCCCAAGCTAGAGATCAGCAAACTTCTTCTGTAAAGGGCTAGATAGTAGATATTTTAAACTTTGTGGGACACATATCATCTCTGTTCTACATTTTGTTTTTTTTTTCCCCCAATCCACCACCTTCTAAAAATGTTAAAACCCTTGTACACAAAAAGGCTGCTGGCTACATTTGGCCTGAGGGTCATAGTTTGCTCACTGCTGCCCTAAGCAAACATATTGTGATACAACAGACATTTCTCTCTGTTTTATTACTAAGCATTTCAGGAGGTCATAAGTAAACCGAAGGATCCATATATTTCTAATGTCTCTAAGGAAAATGAAATTAGTTTAAGGGATGAGAGTAAAAAGCAAGTGATGATTGCAAAATGGAATTCTTCCCCCAACTATATATATATACAGATTTAGAAATTGTCAGTGCTCATTTTGTAATTGAGTAGTTTGCTGAGTGAAGAGTTTCTAATATACGGAAATCATGTCACCAATTCTATGGTCCCTCGGACATTCAGTATCGCAAATGGACTTGCTCAGAGAGAAGAATGCTGTCTGCCTCTGCAGTAAATGAACAAGACTGTCAAGTATGGTCAGGGCAAGAGAACAAAAAGACAAATCAGAAAAAGAGAATTCAAAGTATTAACTAGTTTTCATTTTATTGTGGGTATGTTTTTGGTTTTATTTTTTAAAACTCTATGCCAGTTGTTACACAATAAATTATAAAGCTCAGGATTTTAAAAATTCAGGAATAAAATGAAACTAGCTCCAAAAATGAATAAGAGAAAAGGATGATAATACTGACCATATTTACTAGAATTTGTGAGTTTCTCATCAAAAATAATTCTGTGTTCTAAAGAAATAAATCCGAGCCTCCAGTTTAATCTATTAATAACACTTCTTGTGTAATGAAAACAATAGTGGTCAGAATAAGAGGCCTGGGCAGCTTTTGGGCTAGTGGTGGAGCACTGAAACTTTGGCTGACCAACAACCATTGTAAATAATTGGTACTTAGTGACAAGACACTGCTATTGAGTGAAATGGGTCAAATTCTGTCCGGCACGGGGATAGGTATAAATGACCAAACAGGAAATTATTATATATATTATTTCCTTTCTCACAAACCACCAGCAGATGTGGCACTACCCAGAGCCCCACGAGCAGAGAGATGAAAGACAAAGGCCCAGGATTTGAAATAAGCTATAGGCTGTTATAAGGAGGCTTTTTCTTAAAAGCATCAGAGAGGCAGCGGAGTTTGTGCTTTGACTGGGAACATTCGTTCTGGTTCAAGAAACTTTGAGAGGATTAAATCTAGGTAAGGCTCCCCCTAATACCTTATAGTTATTATCAAAAAGATTTATAGTGAAATGAGAATGTAAAGAAATACTTTGAGAATTTTTAATTTTATCCCGATTTTACCACTATTCTTACTAGTCTCCTCAGTCATTCCTCTAACCATTACCCAGACGTATGTCTGTTCAGTCCCAGGACTCCCCGAGTGTTATGCTACCAGTCTAGCTCTCCCCGCTTGTCTCTCAGCAGTCACTATCTACATTTTACCAAAGTCACTATCAATTACCACAAGCAGCTTTCTGAGGATACATACTCAATATATGTATTGGATAAATGCTAAAGCGGGGACACATTGACCTAAATTATGTAATTTAGGGCATGTCACTAAATGGCAACCCTCCGAGATAACATCACCTTTTATCCCTGGTTACTCACCGAGCTTGTCTTGACAGTTATTTCTAGATAAATCTTACCCTGTAAATCAGTGTCCAAATGACTCACATTTAAAAAGATGAAATTTTGGAGGTTATGGATAGATAGATAATTTGAGGCATGGGTGGAGACTTTCTCATTTACACAACTCTGGTTAGACTGAAAGAAATCCTCTGAAACTAAGCTAGAGAGCTTCATCTGCCCACACCCTCCTTCTGGATCAATCACTCAAAATACCAACTCTAAGAGCCCAACCCTCATTGCAAATGTGAACATACTATAGAGATTAAGTTAATCTTTACTGAGTTGACTGTGTTTTTTAATTGGCAAGTTAGGCAAAGGCTAAACTTTCGATGAATATGGCATACTCTCATTTTCTTTCCCAAACTGCTTGTCTTTTGCCTTGCAATTGTTGGACAGCTGCTATACAATACCACTAAATGATCGTCCCTTAAAACATGAAGAAATGCTTTGGAGTTAAACAATCTTTTTGGGATCACAAAGAGTTTAGGCAATACATTAAAAAGGGGCAGGGGTGAGGGTGGGGAAAAGGACTATTGGCTTTTGGTCCTTTGCTTCAACTTTAAGACCCAACTCTCTATACAAACAGTCTAGACTTGTTATCTTGCCGCATCATGTCTCAGAAATGTTAAGTAGAGGGAAACCAGTTTGGCAAGATAGTAAGAGAACAAGATAATGGGTTTAAATGATGAAATAGGAAATCCGTTCCTGGGTGGTGTTTGGCAGTTTAATGTTGCAAGGGGTGGGTGTGGGGAATATGGATGGTGGCAAGGAATAATTTGCACACTTGGTTCGTGAGTGCACACAGAAGGAGTGGGACTGCAATTCTGGATCAATTCCCCTTCATGTCTCCTATATAGTGTATATACCAATTTTCATTGGTAAAATTACTTTAAAGACATTGAAAAAATAAATAATAAAACTAATATGAAGTCATAATTATAGAATAGATTACTACCTTTAATATCTGCACAAGTCTTAAATAGCTTGTCTGGTTTTTAGTTAACTGTTTCTATGATGCAATTTCTATCTCAAAGTGATTTCAGATTTAAGTATGCAATTTGTTGTATTTTTGTGTTTTTTTTTGTTCAAAATCCTTCATTAGATCTTGAATTGTTAAATGGAGCTCAAATAAGATGCATGCTTCCTCTCCCTTCTATGGTGTCAGTAGCTAATGGAGAATGGAACAAAGGGGTGTTATTGTGCAATCATAATTGTCTAAGAGATTGCTCTCAAAGACTAGGCAGGCTCTAACAAAAAAGTTACATAAAATTAATGCCTTTTTCAGCAAGTAGAATGAATACTACCTGTAAGATAGTATCAATTTTTTAAAAAGAATAATCAGTTGGGAAAATAGACTTTTAAAATGTTTTTAATTTTTTCTTTGGTCTACTACTTGGTAAAAATATAAGTTTATTCTGAAACTCTCCCATTTATATTAGCTCAACTCAAACACTGAGAATGAAGATAAGAGGTTTCTGACTCCTAGATTCATAAATAAATATAATTATTCAATTACTTTAAAATTCTTGTTATTGCTAGAACTCATTGTCATACAAAAATATGTCCCGCTCCAAGTATTCATAATTTGTGTGAAATGAGGCTAAATGAATCTCTATACCAGCTGTTAGTCCCTTTCTGGAATAAGAATCAAGCTAATGTGAAAATGAAATCTGTGGTCTCCTATATTCATTCTTCTTTTCATATATAATTCAATATAACAGCAGAATTGGGTTATCTTGATGTCACTTGTGGTGTCTGGTAAAGAAACATGGACTGAAGTAAAATATCACACATGTCTCTATTAGACCTCTGCATTATATTAATAGATTAAGTGTCCATTCCCTTGTTGGACTGTGAATTCTTCAAGGGTAGGGCTTTAACCTTCAGTTATCTTTACAAGCACAGACACAGAACCTGACACATAGAGACTACAGCAAATGCTATCCGAATAAAAGAAAAATGATTAGTAAGGCCAGAAGTCCTGTTGCCCACACAGCATTCTTTTGCACACTGGTTTCCAGTCAAAAGCCTTTTTATCTGTTCTGTTTCCATAAAGGCTTGTTGCGGGGCAGGTTTGTCTCAAGGCTTGGCTCTCACACTAGGCTGCACTTCAATTTACAACAAGCGCTTGATGAATAAGTGCCAAATCCACAGTAGCAATGGAGCATCATCATTTTAAAAGCTAGGGATGAAGGGATAAGATGTACTACTGGTGATACTCTAGGTATCAGGCTCAGAACGGAATACTATGTCCAGACTGGGACTCCCAATTTTAGGAAGATAACAGAAATGGAAACCATATAGGGTGCAATTGCAATAATTAAAAGGATTGCCTTGTGTTGGATTAAACAATCTTTACATTTTGGACTTCAGGAAAAATTGTGGGAAATATTTGAAATATAAAAGAAAGTAATATACTGACTATCACACACTACTTGTTATACTGGATTAAGCTTTGACTTGATACGTTTTGTAATCTGAAACTACCATGACAACATATTTGTTTTAAAAAAATCAAAACTTGCTTAGTTAACCCTTTATTTTTTGCTGAGACTTAAAGTATGTTGCACGCATCCATCAAACCACCCTGTGAAATGCAAATTAACTCAACCTCTTTATTTCAGCATTTCCTGAATCACCTTATACCACTGAAGACAGCGAAAATATTTCTTTTGATACCTGCCTAATTTAAAATTCCTAAAAAAGGTTATGGGGATAGGAAATAAGGTGGTAACCTTATTACAAAATCAGTAATTCTGAGCTTACTGTTCATAGAGGGTACTGTTCAAAAATCAGTGTACTGATTTTTTCCCCTACTTCCTGGAGAATGAAGACATACATATATGCATATGTATGTGTCTATTAGTATATGTATTACTGTATTTCTTTTGTCAACCAGATAATGTATAACTTAAAAAAAAAAAATCTAGCTAATCAATCCATATTTCCCAAAAGTGGAAAAAGTGGAAAAAGTAGAAAAAAATGCAAATGTCCATTAACTGATGAGTAGACAATCAAAACATGGTAAATCCACAGAATGGAATATTATTTGGGCATAAAAAAGAATGAAGTGCTGACACATGCTATAACATGGATGAACCCTGAAAACATTATGCTAAGTGAAAGAAGCCAGACATCAAAGGCCACATATTGTATGATTCCATTTATGTAAAATGTTCTGAATAGGCAAATCCACAGAGAAAAAGTAGATCAGTGGTTGCCAAGGGCTGGAGAGAGGGGATATGGAGAGTGACTGATAATGGCGGGGACAGGGTTTCTTTTCGGGGTGACAAAAACGTTATGGAATTAGTTAGTGGTGATGGTTATATAACTTTGTGAGTATATTAAAAACTACTAAATTGTGTACTTTAAAAAGGTGAATTTTATGGTATGTGAATTATCTCTCCATAAATTTTTGAAAATAAAAAATATAGCTAATCATGAAAACAATGAATGTTCTAGTGATTTTTAAGAAAGTCAATGAATTTTTGATGAGTCTTAATTTCCTCACCTCTAAAATGAGGTAGGATTAGACGCTCTCTTTAATCCATCTAGCTTTAAAATGTTAATGATTCTATTTGGACTATATTAGATATTCATAACTTGGGGGTCTCTCACAGTAAGAGCTTCATCTATTGTCTGAAATATAGAACTACGAGTAAAGATGCCCAGCTATTGACTGACTAACCTTAAGCATGTTGCTTAAGATATCAAAACCCAAGTTTTGGGTGTTTGGTTTTTTTTTAAAGAGAGTAAACATTTCTTTTTTAGAAATAACGAAGAAATCCAACTCCTTGATAAAACCAAAGATGCCATCAGGATAAAAAGCAGAAGCAGTGCAAACCAACGGAATTCAGTTGGCCAGTTCCTAACACCATAAAATAGGCTTTATCTACAACAAAAGTTTCCTCTCACTCAAGCGGGTACAGTTAAACTACTCATGATTTCCACTCCATTTTCCCCGTTTCACATTATTTCTTTTATATTTGTGCAATCTTTCTGCTTTAGAATGTTCAAACTGTTCAACTGCAATTATTTTTGTCAAACACCAAATCTCATAAAGATTTGTACCTACTCTAAATAAGCAACTGGTTCAAGTGACCAAGTAAAAATGTCAGACAATCCAATCTGCAGAACCAGGCTAATGGTCAATGGGATGGGACCAAGGACAGCTGCGGAAATACAACACAAAAAAGTTTCAGGCTGTTTTGACTGAAAGATGAAAAGGAAATAAAACCACAACTGACACATGGAAAGACATCTAGTATTTCAACCAATTGCCACTAGGTATATAATTCAAAACACTGAATAAAATATGAAATTCCCAAAGCCAAACATAAGCACACAATAAATCATATGAGTAGACAAGTATATGATTTTTGGGCCTTGTGCATAGAAAATCCTTGTGCTTTTAATCAACTCTGCCCTAGCCAACCCTCAAGCTGTTCTACCCTCACTCTTTGCCATTTCAATTAATGGCAACTGCATTCTTCTTCACATCCCACATGATTCTGTTAGGAAATCCTTTTGTCTCTACCTTTAAATGTGTGTGTGTATATGTATATATAAAATTAGGACACTTCTCATCACCCCTACTCCTACTAAGACATAATTTTCTCTTGCTTGAATTATTGCAATGACCTTCAATTTCTATTCTTGCTCCAAATACAATGTATTCTCAATAACAAGTAGAGTGATTCTTTTCAAATGAGAAGCCTAATCATGTCACCTCTCTGTTCAAAATCCTCTGAAGATTTTCAATTTCACTCAGAGCAAAAGCCAAAGTCTTTATAATGACCTACAAGGCCTGATATGATCTGGTTTCCCATTTCCTCTCTGGCCTCATGTCCTATTACTCACTCTGCTTCGGCCACGCAGGACTATTTTTACTTCTTCATACTCAAGTCCAAGGGCCTTTGCACTTGCTATTTCCCAGTTATCTGCAGGGCTCTCTCTTTATCCCTTTGAGTCTGTTAAAATGTCACTTAGTCAAAACCTTCCCTGACTCACCTTCAGCATCTAGTACCTGCTTCATCTTTTTCATTTATTTTTTTATTAAATTTATTGGGTAACATTGGTTAATAACATTATATGAATTTCAGATGTACAACTTTATAATACAACATCTGTATACTCTGTTGTGTGCTAATAACCACCTGAAGCCTAGTCTCCTTCCATCAACATATATTTGACTTCCTTTACCCTCTTCATCCTTTCTTACTTGTCGTTTCTCTTGATAATACTTACCACCTTCTAATATGCTGTATAAGTTACTTATTTACTATGTTTATGGTCTGTCTTTCCCTATTAAATATAAACTCCATAAGGGCAGGATTTTTTGGTCTTATTTACTATCGTATCTTATTACCTAGAATGGTAAATGCTCACTAAATGTGTGTAGAATGAGTGCTGCATGAACTTACCAGTCTCACCCAGGTCTGTGCTCTGAAGAAATGTACGGCAGCGCTCCTTGTGCTCTTCGAGGGAACTTCTCTGTTTGTAACTCCTTCCACAAAACTCACATTTATAGGGTTTCTCAACTATAAGGAGAGCACAGGGGCACTCAGTGACCCTCAGGGGTTATAGAACAAATGGCGTATCGGGGCTCTGTGAAAACCGTCCAGTAGGAATGAGACTGCTGAGGGAAGCCAGAGAATTTGGATACTGCTGTATCTGCTTTACTTTTAAAGTTAGTAAACTGAAATAAGGTTATGGTCTGCCATGAAATTATTATGTTAGAGTATTCTTTGAAAAGACAGCCTCCTTTCACAAATGAAAGCATTTGGATTTAATGATTATTAAGCACAGTGGTTTGGCTCCAGATCCAATCTTGTATCTTTAAGGAACAATATGGGGCCTTTTTATTCTTCAAGGATGTTAGTGTGGTTTAAGAATGAAATAGGAAGAGCTCTCTTATTTTGTGACATCTATCTGGCTATAAATAAAGAGAGCTACACTTTATGGGAGTTAGCCATTCAGCTAGAAACTGATGGCCTTTTTAGGGCATTGACATATTTGGATAAATTTAGATTATCCTTGCCAAGTGGCTATAGAAAAGTCTAGGCTAAATTGATAAAAACTGCTAAATGAACTGAGGATATTTTTGAATAATAGAAATAAGAATAAATTGCAAAAATTACTTCATCTTAATTTCTAAGATAAAGCAAAAAAGTTTTATCAAAAGTTCATCCATACAATTCAGGCCACCTTTGTCCTTCTAACTACTCTAAATGCTATATTGCTTAAAATATATAAGTAATAACTTCAATTCTGTGTGCAGGGCTGGGCTTTCTGATTTGTTGAAAAAATGTAACCCATGAATTTGTCAAAGTTTTAGGGGCTGAGATTTCTATTTTCTAATCCTCTTGCTGTGTTTAAAACAGAAACTTTGAGACTCAAAGCACCAAAATATCCTCATGAAATCCCAAATTAAAATAAATGCAGGTTTGCTAGAGCTAAAAATGTTAAGTTTCTGCGTAATTGGTGTCCTATAGAATCTGTCTTAAAAATAACTACTACTGTTACATCTTACTTGAAAAAAGCAACAGAAGAGAACTACTGTAATTTTTTGGACCAAACTCTGCCTTAATATATTACTTTGAACAATGAGTTGTGAAGAAAACTCTTTTTTTTTTTTTGCCACTTAATGATGTCTCATGGTGGGTTTTGTTGGGGCTGACTTGTTTAATCCTTAGTTTCTGAATTGTGACCAGTTGCAGATTTGGGGTTGGGTTTCAGTTAAAGCAGTATGTGGATTGACATAAAAACAAACCCAGTTTTGTATTTTTTTTTTTAGTCTTCAATTAAAATTTTGTCAGATAACATCAAGAACATGAGGTCCCAAATTTGAAAAATAAACTCAGCCTTATTTTTCTAAGAGGGAAATTCTAAATGTTGAAAAAAAATTATCTTGGTTGGTTAAAATAAGAAGTGAAAACATCAAGATAGAACATTGCTTTTTATGCATTCTTATTGCTGCTCATCTTTTAGAGATTAAAAATAAATAGGCTGATCAAGAAGAAAGTTGTGTTTAAGAAATTTAGCCCATGTACACCTAAAACTAATACAGTGTTATATTGTAAATTATATCTCAATGAAAAAAGAAATTTAGCCCAGAATGGCCAAAACCCCCCCAAATTTAGCCCAGAATAGCCAAAAGTAACCCTATGATTTCTACCCAGTTTACAGTTTTACATAATTTTCAAACTGTATAACATTGGCTTGTCCAGACTTTTGAATGAAGTATGCGTGTGTGTCTTTTTAAGGAAAATAATCTTTTAATAAAGTTTACTATAAGAAAATACTAATGGCTATAATTCTTTTTGCAGAAAAAAAGAGTCAGGCTCTTACTGTCTGACTTTGTTGTTCTCTAAGGGAGCAAGAATGGTAAGGAGATGATCATCCCCATTGAGCCAGACGGAGAGCAATTAATGCCTTAATGGAAGTGTAATTAGCCCTAGAGGTCTCTGCTGTTGTAACCCTTCAGAACAGGAATGACAAATGAAAACTTCCATACTTAACTCTTTCTAGTTTCTGCAGTGGGCACTAGGGAACACACATTTACTAGATATAGAATGCTCAATGCTCTCACTTACCAGAATGTGTTCTAAGATGACCTGTGAGTGCATCTCTTCTCTGGCATGCGTAGTTGCAGAGGTGACACTTAAAAGGTTTTTCCCCTGTGTGCAGTTTAATGTGGCGGAGGAGGTTACCTTTCTGAGTAAAAGATGCCCCACACTGATTACACTGGAATGGGCGTTCACCTTTAAAAAGGACAAAAAGGAGATGTCTGATCACCCGCAAGTGGCGAAGCATATGCACAGATTAGACGCCTATGGCAAAAGTTCATCTTTCGGACAGTTTCTGTTCATACCCGGATCAGCTGGGAGCTATATATCAGGGGAAGCATAAGATTTCTTTATGGAAACTTCTCTCTAGAAGAAAAAAAGCACTCACCTAGCAAGGCTACTTTAGTTGTCATCTTGTCTTGAATCAGAGCAAAGAAACAAGAGCAGCTCTACAAGAGTTTTCTAGATGTAAATTTTAAAATTACTTACCATTCCTTTGAAATGTAATCTCAGACTGAAAAAAGAGCCACAGATTCAAGTCCTAATAAGCCGCTGAGGGCCAGAAATGCTTCTTTTAAAAGGATTCATAACGGATATCAGATGGAATCTACTGGGCTCAGTGTAACTGTTATATCTGTATGCACTTCTATATATTGCCTGTTTATAGTCTGAAGATTGATTTTTTTTAAATGGTAATAAAATTATATCCTTTCATCTACCAAATTTAAACCCAATACAATAGAAGATCTGCTTTTTTTTAAAAGTTACGCAAAAATATATGAAAGATGCATAAGAAGCATATCACACAATTCAACTCCTATTTATTAACCGAAGAAAAAATATTTGGCTGACCTAGAACACTGCTCTCTACAGTCCTTTTTTAATTCATACCATTTGCAATATGTTTGCCAAATACATGGTGAAGCAGGAATAAAAATTACTGGGTAAATGAAAATGTAGAAAGGAAGACATACATCAGAATTATAGCAAAAATCAATGAAAGTAATCAAAAGTCATCCCACATTCTACCACTTCATTTTTCACATGGCTGCATTAGGATGGTTTGCAGAAGGATAGATAAAGGAGACTATTTACCAGTATGGCTCCGCTTATGAACCATTAAGACATTGAAGCTAATGCAGGATAATCCACACACATCGCAGTTCATCTTGCCACTGGTTGGCCTGCTACTATCATATGAGACAACATGTCTCTCCAACTTAATGTTTTCATATTCATTATATTCTCTTGAATAGCTGTAAGGAATTTCAGGCTCTTCTGCATTTCCCATGGGCTCTGGCTTCAAAACATTCTCATCTCTTTCACTATATTCATCTTTTACTTTCATTGAATCATCTGCAGGGAGGAAAATGCAAGAAATGAACAATGACTGTATCTGGAGTTAACAAAGACCCACAACTGACAAATACCAAATGAAGCTAACGTAATATTGTAGATCTACAAAACAAGAAAAGACTATTAAGATGATCACTCATTATCTGAATTCAGAACCACAATCAGGGAAAATACACACACATACAAAACAGATGGCAGTGTTTTAGGCCATCCAGAAAATTAGAAATAACAGATTTTAGTTATGACTGCTCAAAGCGACCATGAAAAAAACATTTTGAGCAACTCTTCCAGTATTGAGGGAGAAGAAAGGTTTTCAGATCTAGTACCTTTTTTGGTGGCTGCAATTAAAAGGCAAGGTGATGTGCTCTTTGGTTTCAAGAAGAAAATATCGTTTTAATTCTTCCAGTGCATCCAATTTAAGCCACGAAGATTGAGAGTTGAACAGTTACTATGATTTTTCAGATTTTAAGCCACGCTTTTGCCTCTGCCTCTTCCATGAATATGAACTGCTAAAATGAGTCTTATCTCTCTCGGAACTGATAAAGAGACAACACTGAAAGTAGAGGAAGCTGGCAGTACTAGTGAAATACGTTGAGAAAGATAAAAGGAGAAGTAATTCTTTAACATAATCTTCTAAGGAGTCACTTTCATTGATACAGGTAAATGGAACTCAACCTAGGCAAGGGGAATGACACCTATACCCAAGTTAGAGAGGGCTAAACTCAAGATCCTAGAATTATCGGACTGAGTGGGGAGGAAGGATTGGTCCAAGTGAGTTAGCTGACCACGCACTATCTTAAAAAGAGTTGTAACACTCTTAAGCTGAAGAACATAAGAAATGAAGAAGCCAAAATTATGTACTGACACTAACAAAACGTAAATATTTGCCTGATGTGATGATAAATATCTTTAAAGAATTTTTTCATATATAAAATATAGTGCATAAATGCTTACTTTTTCAAACATTTGTTCTTAGAAACTGGAAGCTGTACTTCCCCATAAGGAATCATAAATCAATGGAATTTTAGGGCTGGAAGGGAATTTAAAGATCATCTAATCCAATTCTCTTGTTTTTCAGATAAGGAAATCTGGGAACATAGATGTTTTTAGTGATCTGTCCAAGGTTACACCATTAATAGCAGATGTGATTAAAATGCTAACCTTGGATTTGACCTCGCACACTAGACACAGAAAGTCTAAGTGGCTTCTTGCTAACATATTCCACAGTCTCCCATCAATGGTATAGATGTTAAAGACCAAAACACTCTGAAGAAAAGATATTTTAAAAAAACTACATCCCTTCAAAAACAGCAGTAAGTGTAGCTCCCGTTGCCACATAGGAGGAAGTACAACTGCAGCTGTGCCTAGCTTGCTACCTACAACCAAGTTTCAATTTTCACTTCTATCAGGGTTACCTTTCATCTATATTAACTGTGTTTGCTTAATCGAGCAAGACAGGGCCTAACCACCAAGAGAGGAGCCATTGCTGCAACACTGTTCCACTGCTTCTCACCATGGTTCATGGTTCACAACCTTTCACTCTTTGATTAGAAGAGATGTAGGGCCACACAGTAAGTCCAACATGCTTCAAATTTTCCCATCCTATGCATCTGGGTTATACATGAATTGATATCCATTTCCTACATGGAAAGAGGTTCATTCCCTTCTTTCTCTGGATAGGTCTTGCCTGCTTTCAGATGGAATTTGCTTAAGTGGTTTCAAAAGTTTGGGTTTTTTTTTTTTTTTTTTTTTTTTTTTGAAGAAGGGATGCCTATGAGGCATGTACCCCACTCCTCCCTTCCTCCATTACTCCAGCTGTGGGTGATATCCCACCAAAGCTTGAGTGCTCTTCAGTTTGCATGTAGGCGTTTAAAAGAACCTCAACGGAAAACTTCAGCTACTGAAAACCAAAAACAGCAGATAGAAAGGGCCATCAGAAAATGATCCTTTGAATTTTGCTTATAATATTAATATGAACAGACCTACGTCATTCTGTGGTCAGTGACAATTAAAAACCAGTAAGATCAATGTATTGGGTCATTCTGAAAACACATAACATAAAAGAGTTGCTCCTTGCCTCAGGATTTTGGCTTTAATGAGCTTGACCTAGAACTACACTGACCAGGCTCAAGATAAAATCTTGGCATTTGTTCTTTATGACTTAGCTGTAGAATGAGGAAGACAGTATTTGAGACCAAGGGCCCTAAGGAAACACATAAGGGTCACATGGGCAAGGCATGTGAGAAGTTCTTGAATTTACTGGACCAAAAAGTTCCTGGTATAGATGTTGGTTTGCCTTTAGAGTCTTAAATCAGTTTTAGATAAGAGACTTGGATGGCCTCTCTGCGTGGTTTTGGGGAGCAACAATCCATATGGTTTACCATGTGGACAGAGTTGAGTATCAGAATATATTAGTATCTGAGATACAAATGGGATTCCTGAGAAATTATTGGGTTTATCTCCGGGCCTCCAAATATGGTCCCCCAAAACTATCAGGAAAGACACTAGTCTGCTCTAAGGAAGAGATTAATTCCATCCCTTGGAAGGTAGATTTACTGGAGCAGAGCGGGCATTCTACTTCGTATCCTTTGAAAATGTTAATAAACATGTCTAAAATCAAACTTGTAATCTTTGAACCCCAAACTGCTTCTAATGTATGACTTCTTTATATTTACAAATGGTGCCTTCCTTCTTCCAGTCTCCAAGTCCTGAAACTGGAATTCTTCTCCTTTCAATCTCCACATCAAGTCAACCTCTCTAGATGCCAACTCCTCTTTTCCATTCCCTTTGTAATTTATTTTAGTCTCTCATCTCATCATACCTACATTCATCCTCTCTCAACATTCTTTCATAGATAGATTTATTACAAAAGTAATCTATGCTTACCTGTCCCTCCATCCTCAAAACTGATGTAAAATTCCCTGTAATCTGGCTTCGGCCTCCATAATTTACCGAATCTGCTCCTCTGAAGATAATCTCCTGATTCCTAAATCTAATGACCTTTGTATGCTATTTACCCCAACTTCTCTGTAGCCCTTGACGCTACTGACCATTCCTTGTTCTTCTATACCTCTATTTCTTTAATGAAACTGTACCTACTTTCCTTACCTTTCTGATTGCTTTTTCCTAGATCTTTTTCTTCCTTCTGACTCTTAAATACCATCCTTAATCCTCTTTTTTCTTCTCTCTACACCACGGCAATTTCATCCACTCTTAAGGTTTCAACTAGCATTTTATATGATTAATCCCCAAATATATATCTCCAGGTGCAATCTCTCTCCCCTTCTTCAGTCCTCTATTCCCAAAGGCCTCCTAGGTATCTTCTCAGTTACTCAGGCTAGAATGTTTACAGTCATCTTTCCTTCCTCTTGTTTGTACCCCACATTTAATCACCCATTCGTTCTATTTTTGTATCCTCTCTTCAGTCTGCTCTCCTCCCCACTATTTTGCGGGTCCATTATCCTAAATCTCAGACCCTGCTTACTCTCCCCATAACCTATTGTGGTAGTCTCCATCTTGTTCTCCCTGCCTTCTTTCTCTCTCCATTTCCAGCTCATTCTATATATGGCCACCAGATTGTACTCCCTAAATGATACCTCTGGTCATTTCAAGGACCTGTCGAAATTCTTCGGTATTCTCCACTGCCAACAAAATAAAATCTAAACTTAAAAACAAAGATTTTAAAAGGCTTTTCAGTATCTGGCCTCAACCTATCTTTGTAATGTTTTTGATTACTCAGATATCTTTAACTAAACAAATTCTATGCATTCTTGATTTTATTATTTCCACCACGTGAAAGGTCTTTCCCCACCACAGGTCCAAATCCTACACATCTTTCAAGGCCTAATATGCCATTTCCTCCCACTATGCCTTCCTAGGTTCCCCTAGCTGCAAAATAATCTGTTTCCTTCTTTCTCTGTTTCCTTCATCTCCCATAAGGACAGAAACCAAAAACAGCAGATAGAAAGGGCCAGCAGAAAATTGTTTTGTTTTGTTTTGTTTTGTTTTGTTTTTAACTCAGTATTCCCTATAACACTGCTTAACCTGTATATGTAAGAAAAGAAGTTGTGTGGTTTTAAAATAGAAATTCGAGTGTGTGAGGGGGGTCTCACCATAGATCTACTAATCTATGTGTGGGGACTAGAAATATGCATTAAAAACATGCTCTCTAGGTAAATCCTATGCACAATGGAGTCTGAGAACTGCTGCTCTGGAGTTTGACAGTGCTCTGCATAAAGCACATACACAATAAATACTTAGTATATGGATATACCACTGCATTAGCCTCCAAACTGGCCCACAGTGTATGTGACCTCTATTTTATATTATGTCCTATTGCCAGATTAATCATCCTGATGCACTAAAACCTTTGTTCTAGAAACTTTCAATGACTTCATTTTGTGTACAATAAAGTCCAAATTCCTTAGCAAGACATTCAAGTGCCTGTCTAAAACCTGCCCCAAGCATACCTGATCATCTCATTTCTCACTAATCTCCTTGGATCATCATTTTCCTTAGACTAGAACCTTGCTACTCAAAGCGAGGTCCTTGAATCAGCAGTTCCAGAATCCCCTGGGAGCTTATTAGAAATGTAGACTCTCAGGCTTATCCTAGACCTATTGGATTAGAATTTGCATTTTAACAAGATCCGTGAGAATTCTTATGCACATTAAAGTTTCAGAAGTACAGCAGCAATCTGACGAATTGCAGTTTTCCAAGCCTCCTCTCCAGTCTTTCCCACACCTTAGAGGTCCTTCCCCTATATTAACATTCTATTCAAACCTCCAGATGTTGTTTAAATACCTTTTCTTCCATGCAGTCTTCCTTGATACCCTAAACTAGAAAAAATTCTCTGGTTTTTGTGCTCTCTCATATACTTACCTCATTCTACTTTATATTTAGCATGATGTCATTAACCTCTACAGATTCACCTTAACATAGTTGACATGTTCATCAAATGTTACATGTAAAACCAGTAATATTGTTCCACTGATTTACATTATACACTCAGAGATGTTTATTTAATTTTTCATTGATTTTCAGTTGTTAATGACTGGCAACACCTACTATGTTAACAAAGGCAGAAAATCTTTAAAATTTGGCAAGAAATACTTGAATATACTTGAGAACTGCCCTACAGTATCCTGAAATCTTTTGTAAAGAGAATAACCTTTTGTAATGTGAATAATCTCCCATTTTAATTTTGTAAATTCCAGTCTCATAATATGTATCAGGTTTCTTAGACACATAACTAAAGTTGCCCCTTAAAAAACTACCAAGAATTTTAATAGGCACTAGCAATATTCTACTTCTTAAGCCAGGTGATGGGTCCATGAATGCTATGTTTATTATTCTTTAAACTACACACATAATTATATTTGCCTTTTTGCATGTGTGATACATACCATAATAAAAAAGTGTTAAAGGCTTCCTGAGTAAATTTTTTATAATTGAACTTGTGGAGAAAAGGACACACCAAACCACAAATTGCTGATAAAAGTAATTGCTAAATATTCCCAGAGGGGGTTAGGGAAAGATGTCTAAATTGAATTTAACCCATAGAAAATTAGATTAAACTGAACTTCTTTCTAAAGGGGCTACTCTGGGGTACAATTGCTTCCATCTTTGTCTATGTTCTGGAGGCCTCTTAGGAAGATGACACACACTAACATGCACACACCCCCAGAGAGAATTTTGTAGGCTGAAGAGAACAAAAGGCTTGGCTCACTGGGGCTGATGCACATGGTTTCATTTCCTGGGGTGATGGTTATCACATGAAAGGCTTGCACTCCAGAGTAGATATTTTTGGTTTCACCTGAGACATTGCAAAAACAATGGGTCTTGGAAAGGATCCAACATCTAAATCCTTCAGGGGCAATAGCAGTCTCAGCCAACTGTGCCTCAGTTTGTTTTTACAGGCACATAAAACGCTCAGTTGGAGAGAAGAAAGTATCAAAGATAGCAAACAGAACACGCAACTTGGATGTCTTGGATAGCATGTTGTTAGTAGGAATTTCCTAGTGTACAAAAGGGGTCCTGACTTTCCACTCTGAACTATGAGATCTCAGAATCCAGCTCAAAGAAGGACAAAGTTTGGAGTAATAACTTCAAGTTTGCCAGAGATACTGTGAGAAGGGACAAAACAAGAGAGGCTGTTAGACACAAAAGGGTGATGTTGTTTAAATGTTTTACAAGGATTGGGGGTCATAACCATGAAATCCTCAGCACATGCAAAAGTCAACTGGATAACAAAGAAGCTTAATCATCTTAATGTGGCATTTTAATGATGCCACTGATTTGCTATGCCAATTCAGAGATAATGAGGCCCTAATGCTACAGATGTTCAGCCAGGCTAAAAGAAAGGGGGGGGTGGGTTTTCTAGCATGCCATTTTCTAACTATCCAATTAAACAAATTGTGAAAGCATCTAAATAGTTTACCAGGTTTTGACAGCTGTTAATAGGATTTAGAAGCTCGAAGCAGTAAAGAGCAAAATGGGAGATATATGGATTGTAGGCATTTAGTCTACCGAGTTTGTTGCTATGACCCAATGTAGTGCAAACAGATGAACTAGAACAGTTTTCCTTATAAAATTAATGCCTGTACTTCTTTCCCTGAATAGCTTCTTTGTAGCATGAATGAGAACACTGGAATTATGGGTCATTTTCATTTTCAAATTTACTTTTTTATGTGTAAGGTAAGGAGGGAGAAAAATCAATGATATTTTGGGAACTAAAGAATAAGAAGTTTTAGTATTTGCTAACCAGTAAAATTATAAAGCTTCAATGAAAATGAAACTTTTGGTCATTGATTTATAGAATCCTTTGTTTTCATTTTTCTCTTTTAAAATTTAAAATTACAGACACCTATTTTAAAGTTAGGAAAAAACTGTAAAAGGCAAATCAAACTAATAAAAGATAAAATAATATCTCAATAGCAGCGAAATAAGATAGCAGTTTGTGCAATATTTGGTTTGGTTTAAGTTCTCATTAAAACATATTCTTATCAGACTTTTAAATTTGGCTTTAAAGAATCTAAACTGGTAACTAGTAAATTATGTTACCTCAAATTAAGAGCACTAGCATGAAACCATGAAGAAAGTTTCAGCTGCAAAGGACTCACCCTCAATTTTACTAATGACATTAATCTTTGTCTTATTGTCCAACTATCAAATACCTCATTCATTGCCATATTAAAAATAATTTTGCTTAATAATTTCAGTATAATTATTTGGTTTCCCATTAGAACAAGAGGAAATTTATTATTTTTAACAAGAAGAATACACTACACATCACCAACAGGTAAGGTTTGAGCTGCTCAGATGGGCTAAGCTCTTTAGATATGGAACCAAGTGAATTCTTTACTTTGAGTTGTTGTGAGGATTGAAAATCATGATGTGTGAAAGTCCTTTCTAAACTACAAAGAAGTATACAAATATGAACTTTTCTATTATTTAACCTATGTATTACATTATTTTATATTTCTTGTCCTAAAAAGTAACTGTTACCTGTTGAAAAATGATGAATGAAAATACATCTGATGAGGTTAAGGTTTTAAATGTTGCCTAAACATAATAAAGATAGGCTAAAGTAGGTACCTGGTAGACACTTCAATTATAAATCCAGAGGAAAAAAACTTTCTTTTCATTCATAATTCCCTTGTAGAATATTCACTCTACCTTTCTTTTGACAGAGTTAAAAATTTTAAAGCATATTAAAATATAATTCTTAGAAAAATTTAAAGTGTCATCCAAATATAATTTAAAAGGCTAAAAACATTCCGACTGTCACAACATCAAAGTTGGGATCACGAGTAAGGGAAGAAATAAAAATGTCCTTTATATCCAAGAGCATAAGTAATTCTTGGTATACATAGCATGTTTTGTGTTATATGACAGTTAACATGTTTATTTCTCATACATATTAGGAAGATCTTCAAGGCAGGGGCCAGGTTTTAATAATATTTGTAACCTCAGAAACTTTCAGAGGGTCTAGTTACTATAGGTATTGAATGAATAAACAAATAAATTAATGAACTCTTAGGGCAACTTAATGAACTAATTTAATGATAGTAAGAAGGCCAGGCAGGGAAAAAATAGTAAGTCAATTTGTCATAACACTCCCTGACTTGTCTACAACATTCTGAAGGTGAGCTATATAGTATGCAGTCTCTCCTCATGATACATCAGAGAAAGGCCTAAGCCCCACAGTAATAACCAGTTCTCCTGCTGACTTCTTTGCCTGAGATGGTCTGGCCTCTGTCCCTCCTACTCTACCACCTCGGAACAGGATGCTACTGACCAGTCTCTGCTTCTGGAATCTCTTCCCGGAGCCTATTTCATGCCTGGTTCTATTCCTACCTCATTTCTTTATTTCCTAAGTTTACTCCTCTTTCTCTGTCTCCTAAGTGTGAATGATCTCCAGGGGCCCGTTCCCTGAACCTTTTGTTTTTTTAGTTTACATATTCTTCTGATCCAACTTTTTGTTGCCGATGACTCCCAAATCTGTATTTCCAGTCTAGTCATTCCTGCTGAGCCCAATAGATACTTCCAATCACTTCTTGGATTTCTTATACTTGTTTTACACTAAACAAGTTGTAACCTAGCTCATTATCTCTCTCCTTTTTACTTCCTTTCCAAATTTGCTCTTCCTACAGTACTTCCTGTTTTCCCCTCTACATAGTGGCTGCTTGATGTTAATGTCTTAACATTTAGCACTGTGCTTGGCACACAGTTCAATGACTGCCTACCAAATGAACAGAAGGAAAGAAGGCAAGAAGGAAGGAAGGCACAAATAATTATTCTGTTCTTTGCTTCTAATACAAAATTAAAGTTGGAGGTGTTTTAAAAAATTGTACAGACTGTAATTTTGCCTAAGGCTAGCATATTAGGCCACGGCAAAGGAAAACAATAAATAATATTTCTAATTTAAGGTATGCCAACCAGATCGAAAAGGTATAAAGGATATTTGGAAGAAAAGGAAATGAGTATAAGAATTATGAATTAGAAGATTCTTGCTCTTTTTAACATTAAGTTAATTAAAACAAAATATGTATAAAACAATATAAATTTTATATTACCATCTGCTAAATATTATTTAGACTTTTCTTCCTCTCTATTTCCTCTATTCCTCTCTCTCTGGTTTTCAAATAATGGAATTAGAGCATTAAGAAACATGAAAGAAACTCAGCACTGACTTGTCCTAGGTGAATGTACAACGTTAAAAGCACATAAGGGAATAAGCTATCTTGTCACTGGAACATGCTCATCCCTGGGGGTAAAGTATAACAACTGCTTAACAGCTGCCCAGCAAAACTCTTTAAGGCTGCAAGCGAAGATGCATCTTAGCTCCACTAGAAAGTAAAGGAAATGTTGTCTGGCAGAATAAAACGAGAATGAAATCTAGTCAACAAACTGGAGTACATGACCCTTTTTATTTCAAAAGGCAATTTTTAATGATCATGGATAGAGAGGTTTCTACTAACAGTACTCAAATAGCATAAGAATGGGTACTAGGAATGATAAGGAAGGGACAATATGATATTTCACTCTTATTTTGCCCATTGAAAATAAATTTAAATGTCTTTTTTTTTTTAAGTTCTGATAAAAGAGCAGGGGCTTTGGAGTAAGACAGAATGTAGGCTCAAGTTGTACTAACTAGTTGTGTGATCTCAGCAAACCTCTTGACTTCTATAAATTCTCTCATTTGTGCAATGATGATAACATCTACACTTAACATGGTTGTTACAGTAATTAAATTAGGCGAAGTAACGTATATAAAGGTCTAGCATAGTAGCTGACATATAATATCTTCATGACCTTGGGCTAGGCAAAGATTTCTCAGATTTGATACCAAAAGCATGATTCATAAATGAAAATATCTTACAACTTAATAAGACAAATAACCAAATTAAAACTGTGAAAACAATTTAAATTGACATTTCACCAAAGAAATTATACAAATGAACAACAGGCAAATGAAAAGAGGTTCAACATCATTAGTTATTAGAGAAATGCAAATTAAAACCACGATGAGACACCACTTCGCACCTACTAGAATGGCTATCATCAAAAAGACAAGACAATAATTAGTCTTGGTGAGGATGTAGAGAAAATGGAACTTTAATGTGTTGCTGGTGGGAATGTAAAAACGGCACAGTCATTTGGAAAAAGTTTGGCAACAGAGCAGGCCGCCTTCTGAAATGTCTCTCAATGATCCCTGACTCCTTTCTGTGTGTAATGTGGGTTGGACCTAAGTGATTTGCTTTTAATTAAGAGAATATGGCAAAGGTGATGGGAAATCACTTCTATTATTAGATAATAAAAGGCTGTGACTTCCATTTTATTCTCATTTTTTCTCTGTAGTGCTTCTCATGTGCTTCTTTGATGAAGTAAAGCTAGAGAGCCCATATGACAAGAATTGAAGGCAGTTTCTGGCCAACCTCCAGTGAGGAAATGAGGCCCTCAGTCTGACACTCTTAAGGAACTGAATCCTGACAATCACATGAGTCAGTTTGGAAGTTGATCTTGCCCTAGTCAAGCCTTCAGATGAGACTGCTGTCTAGGTCAGTACTTTGATGACAGCCTTGTAAGAGATTCTGAAGCAGAGGACACAGATAAACCGTGCCTGTATTCCTGAGATAGTAAATTTGTACTATTTTAGATTGCTAAGTTTTGGGATAATTTGTTATATAGAAATTGATAACTAATATAGGCAGTTTCTTCTAAAATTAAACAAATTCATCATACAACCCAGCAATTCCACTCCTATGCATCTACTCAAAAGAAATGAAAACATATGTCTATGCAAAGACTTGTACACAAATGTTCATAGCAGGATTATTCAGAAGAGCCAAAAAAACTGGAAACAATCAGAATGTTGGTGAATTGATAAACAAAATGTACTGTATCAATACAATAGAATATCATTCAGAAATAAAGACAAACAAAATACTGATACATACAACAACTTGGATAAACTTAAACATTGTGTTAAATGAAAGAAGCTAGAAACAAAAGACTACATATTGTTATAATTCCTTTTATTTGAGATGGCCAGAAATGGTAAATCTATAAAGGTAGAAATCAGATTAGTGGCTGCCTAGGGCTGGGGGTAAGAATAGGGATTGAGGGCAAACAGGTGAAAGAGATGTTCTAAAACATGGTTCTGGTTGCACAGTTCTGTAAATTTACTGAAAAATCACTGAATTGAATACTTAAAGGTATGTATATAACCACGCTAAAGCTGGTTTTTTTGTTTTTGTTTTTAAAAAAGAACTCTAAAATGATTTAAAAAACCCAAACGGATAGCTAGCTATACTGATACTGATACTGATTCAAGAGGGGAGAGGCTAACTACTCATTCACCAACTATACACAAGAAACATTGTGACAAGTGTGGCCTTTTGAGCTACAAATAATACCATATGACAAATTCTCATAAGACTATCTTTAACTTCTTATGTTCCTGTACAACTGATTTCATGCCCTTTTCAAAGAAATTAATGTGTCATAGTAAAAAACACAAGGTGCTTCTGCTACTTGGCCAGAGGAAAAGAGGCTGAAACAATCAACTGTGAAAGAGCTGCCCTCTTAGGACATCTCCCATACTTAATTATTTTACTACCAACTTCAGAGAATACCAAAGTACTGAATTTTGCTCTCTTTCTAAAATCTATAAAGATCGATTTTCTAATTGTATTACTTCTTTGTAATATTTTGTGCTTTTATGTCTTTTTATGTGCTTTTATGCCTTACTTTCTGTTAATAGTACAGTGGCTTTACTAGGCTATGATTATTATTTAATGAGCACTACCCCTGACCTACAAGTCAGCAGTAGTGTAAGGCACATGGGGAAGCTCTCTCAGGGTTCACTCACGGATGTGAGAGTTTAGTCCTCACATAAGAAAAGAAGAAAATAATAATTATTTTTTCTATACAATCTCAGAGAAAGAACTAGTACAACCTGAAGGACTAGAACCATAAAATCAAGAGGATGGTGAATAAGGAACAGTTCATATAAAAATGTCAGAAATAGTTTTGGGCTCAGAAGCAATGAAGAGAGGTAGTAAAGATACTAAGCTGTGTCCAAATTTTGGTATGGCCACAAGCCTAGACTGACTGAAGATAATAAAGATCCTTTCCCATTTTCTCTAGAGTTGCTATGAACTTCCTTGAGGGATAACAAAAGGTAATAAAGGCATGACTGGGACTGCTGCTTCTGTAGACGCAGGTGCAGAAAAGCCTAGTTCTATCAAATCTTGTTGATGTTTTTAATGCCACCAGACTGACTAATGCAGTTGAAGTATCGACCAAGCAGATCTCATTTTTACTTACTTGTTAGTTGAGATAACTAACAAATCTATTAAGTGTAAGGTCACAAATTATTTTTAATTATTAAACCATGGATCTCCACGTTACTGTTTAGACAGCATCACTCACTGCATAATATAGTTTCCAAGACTCATTCCTGCAACCTCAAATCTAGATCCAATTGCTCTTGTTGGTTGAAAAGCAGATTTTAACCAGGCAGCTGAATGAGAAAACATCTGGACCTTCCAGTCAGAACGAGAAAGGTCACATGTTAAATCCAGATAATCTTGTTTATTGGTGTTTGAAGGTTATACACCAAAGGCTGGATTATCATGGTCCTCCTTTAGGCCTGGCTCTGACATCTTCATTCATCTGCTGTGTGTGTGTGTGTGTGTGTGTGTGTGTGTCCCTTTACAATCCAAAGCTTTAAAACTACTGTGTCATTAGTCATTTCCAAATGTAATTTTCCTAATTCTAAGCCTGAATACTATGTCAACCTATTACTAGACTGCTGAGTATTAAATGCTGGAAGAATCCACATAATAGAATTGTCAAGGGCAGACGATGTCTATTTTTTTAAAAACTGTTTTCCAAATTTCTATACAGCATTTTACTATAGATGAAGCATCTGCAACTTTCCTCATCAAAATTAAGAAAAAGGAAAGACGTTGGAATCAGCAAGGTATAAAATCAAAAGATTGCCCTAGCATAGGTTTCAGGTCAGTGATGAAGAAAGGAGGATTATGTCTATTTCAAGATTTTTTTTTTAATTAGTATATATTATTCTATGTACATACAGAACTGAATCAAAATTGTTTATGTTGGAAACAATTCTATAGTCTCTTACATATGAAACTATTAAAAAAACAGCAAAGTCAAGAAGCTTTAAGACCTTAAACACTTTGGTCAGGGCTTTTTAATCTTTTCTGGGTTGTAGACTTCTTTGAAGAAATGTACTCTTTGTCCAGAAAAATGTACACATGCTCATAAGCACAAAATTTCACATAGTTTTGAGAGACTTCTCAAACCTTGAGATATCAGGTTGAGAATCTTTGTATTAGGCCTTTTAAATGAGCTCAGGCTTAAGTTGAAAGCTCCTCTGTGTTACACTTTATATACTTTATATGGCAATGGCTAGCCTTTAAAGTTTTGTTCCAGTACTCTCAAAAGAATTTTGAAAAATTATGTTTCCCCCTTATATACAGTGAACATTAAGTAGATAATAAGTTGACATCTAAAATTTTTCATAATAATTTAAAAAAATTTAAAGCAAAAACAATTGATTATTGTAAATAATGATAGGTTAAACTGTTATTGCACCTTTTCAAATGTATCTAATGGAATATAAATATTAGTGATGTGATCTACCCATTAATTTAAAAATATATAAGCTTTTTAAAAAAAATCAGAAATTTTCTCCTTGAACTTCTATTTCCATTTCCTGCTCCTCATAGAATTTTATCCTTTTGTACTATTCTTTTATGCTTGAGTCTTCTATTGCTCATCTTATCGCGTGTCTCTACAACTATATGTATATATATATACACACACATATATATATATATATGTTACAATGAAGTGCTGTGTGTTAAAAAATTTTTTCTGGATTGAGTTATTATAATTATTAGCATATAATTGATGAAAATTTCGGGGAATGCATCTCTTAATGAGATGGACAGAGGGGGTGCATTTATGAAAGTCTGATTAAAGAAATTATCTAATTGACCCTCTGTTTGGCATCCTGGAAGTATTTACACTTTAGAGAAAAGAAGTAAGATTTGGATGGGTGAGAGATGTGCCTTTCTTTTATAGAATGGAAAACGATCATTGTGAAGGGGAAGAAGAGATAAAAGAACCTCAACTAAGGCAGCTTTATAGGACAAATAGTTTTAGGAAAGAGAACATACTGAAGTTGAAGACCTGGAACTTGATTCTCTTAAAATTGTCTACACTCATGTAATCCTTGGAAAGTCTTCCCATATCCAAGTTGAAGAATACTGCTAAAAAAAATGTACTCACAGACTCTTCTTCACTTAACAACTTAGTGAGCATTTGGCTATGAAGGGAGGGGATGGATGGAAAAATAAATGGCGGATGAAGAGGCAAAAGGAAAAATGGATAAATACTGAGCATTTACTGTATATCCCAAACTTTGGTATAAAAGAATAAGAATATAAAAGACTGCCCTTGTCCTCTCATCAGCTCTTTGGGAGACAATAAAGTACAATGAGACCCTGCCACAGTGCAATATATATAAATGGGATGTAACCAGATTGGCAAGTGCCTCCAGCTATCCACTCCTCCTCCCTTCTCTGACAGGAGCAAGCTAAATCTTATGTTACAGGATCTGGTCGGAGATAACTGCCTCATGATCATTTGGGGACTGTGGTTCTGTTTTGTTTTGTTTTTAATTTAAGAAATGATTCCATTTGGGGACTTTTTAAGTTTAATGTATGATCGGCTATATCTAGTCTAAACTTCACTGTTGCTGCTTTATGCTTTTTGTAACAGTTTCTACCCAAAATACCTATATTTCATTAACTTTACAATAATGTAACCCCTATATTTTAGAGATAAAATTTCTGGATCCTACCTACCATGTTGTAGAAAGTTCTCATGTATTCTTCTCATCTCCGAAACTATTCTCTTTCATGCAAATTAGAAAACAAAACAAACAAACAAAAAAGCCCTTCTGACAAATTATGACAAACGATGACCTAGTGAGCCAGAATAAAATTTCATTCAGTCCTCAGGCCAGTGGTGTGCTGGTAAATGCTTAAAAACCAACTCAGAATGGAGGAAGGGCCTTCAATTGTAGCATTTACTGATATCAGTGGTATAAATACCATGGCTCATTTCAAGCTACCAATGTGAAGTCACCCAGCTCACAAAATTCCTGAAAATTTAACAAGTGATTATGAGCTGATTCTGGCACACCATAGGGACTCTTCATTTATTCATCAGCAGGGTGCCTTCATGTGGTTACCAAACTGCACCAGGGTATACAATGGCCCAGGTCATCATGTCTGGTGTCAAACTTTTGAACAACTGAACTCACCTGGCAAGAGCTGATACTGTGAGAGTTAGCAGGCACATGTGGGTATTTCATATACTGTTCACCAACTGGACTGGAAACCATTTTATATCACACTTATCTTGCTTCCACTGTAAGAAGGTACCAGCACTATTGCTCCACAGTTAAAGGAAAGCAAAAGAAAGGAGAAGAGTCTTGGAGGATCCACCAAGGACAGTGGGCAGACCCATTTTTCTGTCAGCCATTACAGTTTTCCATTTCTCTTTTGTAGATGCCAAATATCTTCCTACAAGTTCCTTTTAGTTCACTGTGCTACACAGCTTGGTTAAAAAAATAATCTGGAGATGGTGTTTTCTGTTAAAAAGATTCAAGGAGGGTGTCTAGGTTTTATCGCCAACCGAACTTACCCATTTGACACAATAGAAACCATAAAGCCTCTCTGCCCATCATGAGCACTTACAGAAATCCCCTGTGAGTGAACTTCTGCAGCAAAGTACTGCTGATTTTGTGAGATAACCCCTGCATCCCATGAGCGACAGGTCTTGATCTGGGCTTGAGAGATGTAATATTTTGATAAAAAACGGCACTTCCTTTTGAAGCACATATTTGCGTGTGCTGAGCAGTACCACTGGAACCTCAGTGAGCGCCTAAGCGAGGTTGACTTGGTCTCTCCCAGCTCGCTCCAGCCATAAGCCCCTCCTTTACACATCTAAATGTAGCAGTAATTAGCATCCATAAACCACAACTGTGGCTTGGTTTTTTTCCCCCCTTTCAGAAGCATCAAAGTAGTTTGTATTTCTCATGAGTGCAAAAAAGTTGTACACCTCAAAAGAGACTGAGACTCTGACATGGGAAGCTACTGAGGACGGGAGCTATATCTCCTAAGGGGTAAAGAATTATTTTTCAGCAAACTTTCTAATTAACGTTCTTATCTTTGATCTAAGCTTCACACAATAAAGTATCACAATAAAGAAAATTTAAAGCCTTTCAAAAAATTATCAAATTCAACTTTTTTCCTGGAATTAGGCACGATCCTAAGTCTTACGCAACAGAAGTACTTAAATACACTAGTATTTATTTCACTACTGATCACTACTGTACAATTAATTAAAAAGAAATCTATTTCATGATGAGTACCAGGTATATTTTATATTCAATTATAAAGATCTGGGAGATAAAGGTATAGTTCCCCCAAAATTCATGTCTGTCAGGAACCTCAGATGTGACTTTATTTGGAAACAGGGTCATTGAAGATACAATTAGTTAAGATGAAGGCACACTGGGTTAGGGTGGGCTCTAATCCAATGATGAGTGTCCTTGTAAGAAGAGAAGACAGACAGAGATGCATACAGAGAAGGTGGCTGTGTGACGATGGAGGCAGAGACTGGAATTATACTGCCACAAGCCAAAGAACACCAAGGATTGCTGGGAGCCATCAGAAGCTAGAAAAAGGCAAGGAAGGATTCTTTCCTAGAGTCTTTAGAGGGAGCATGACCATGTTGACACCTTGATTTGATACTTCTAGCTTCCAGAAATGTAAGAATAAATTTCTGTTGCTTTAAGCACCCCAGTTTTGTTGTAGAAGCCCTAGGAAACTAATACGAAGGATAAATGTGCTACATAGGCAAGTAAACAGCTGATGCTGATGGATACTGAGACATATTATGTACTTTTTGCCCCATAGCAACTCTAGAACAAACTGCTAGTGTAAACAGAAAGAGAGAGTGGTTGTTAACCGGGTGCTAGCTGAAAAATGGGAGCCAATAGAGTGTTAAATGCAGGGAGCTGGCAGTCAAATATAGATTCCCTAATAATTCGAAGAGGAAAAGTAATACCACCAGCATATACATGTAGAATCACAACCTCAAAACATACATGCTCAAGACAGAATCTTTCCTTCCATGTCTAAGTGGAAAATGGCAAAGATGGGACCAACTTCAGAAGAAAAAGAAACAAAAAGCTGAGGTACTAACTCAATCAATTCGCACTGAACTGCATATTTCTTTTTATAGGGCCTTGCTGGGATGACTTTCCACCATCTAGTGTTTTATCTCTACCTAGTTATACCCCTGGGTACACTACTATTAAATACATTTTATCTTTAGCCCTGATATCCAGAGGCCTCTACTATATTATGTTCCTCTGTTAACAGAGGCCAGACACAAGCAATCGGGGTATTCTTTCTCATGATATGCTATAATATTGTTTTACCTTCTGCTTCTGACATTAAGGTATCTCAGCAACATCTAAAATCCAATATGAAGGTCCCAGTATCCTTTGAATTCAGTGAAGTGCTTAGGATATCCTAGCACTTATCCAATGCTAAACAATAACAAAGACTTGGGGATCTCTGGGTTATTTCTTATTGCTCAAGATCAGTCTGACAACAGTTGCAGTTGTCATTGTTCATAGGAGTCAATGACCAGGCAGGAAAAAGAAGTCTGAATCTCTTCATTTCTTGTGCTTTTTAAATTGGGTGGATTATACAACTTCACAGGGGGCCATTTAAGAAAACTATACATGTGGGCTATTGGGGCTCTTTTTTTTCAAAAACTTTTAATATAATGGGGTGAAAGTTTGTCATGCACAAACAATTCCAGGTAGAATATAATTAGGTGTTTAAACAAGTACTAATCAAACAGTACGAAAACTCCACTCCAAGACTAGATGGGGGAGCTGGGAGAGTATAAGAAGGCCTCATGGAAGAAATAAACTTAAGTTGATGTAAATATCTCCAGTGCATTGGTCTATTAATTTAAATTTTCGGGAAGAAAGGAGGAGCCAATTCAGTGGTAGTACATTTAATCAACATATGGTTTTATATGACCAATTAATTTATGTAAATTGTAATGGTACAGAGTATACACACTATATATGTGTGTGATAAACAGAGCTGTTAATGATACATATTTTCTAATTTTAAAAATAATAGTGTTAGGCTCTCCATTGATATCCTTTTGAAATGTTTATATGATCATTGTTCTTTCCTTTCAAGGACCAAAGCTTCCTCAATTCATCACACAATAAATGCATATACCAGGCCAGTAGTCTGCAAACTATGGCTTGCAGGCCAAGTTTGACTCAATGCCTGTTTTTATAAATAAAATTACTGTCATGCAGCCCTGTGCATTCATTTATGTATCTTTATGGCTGCTTTACACTACAACAGCAGAGACGAAAAGTTGCAAGAAATTGTATGGACCACAAAACCTAGAATTTTTACTATCTGGCCCTTCACAAAAAAAGTTTGCCAATTCCTGCACTAAGATCCTAGAAGTATATTGTTTAATATATATAATTAAAGTCCCTATGGGGTGGAAAACAAGTGAATTTATTTTGAATATTAATATCTTTTAAAAATTCTTTCTAAATATTTTATCTTCTTTCTCAAACAACAACTCTAGTTGGGTAAAGAATTTCTGCCCCCCTAAAAATCTAGTCTGTCTTTCCACAAAAGAGAAATAGTGCTTCTATTAGAGCCTTAAATTTTCTATAACATTTTCCTAAGAACTGGAAACTGAAAAGATGCACACGACATTTAATTTATTTAACATATAAATTAAACATGGTTACAATTATACTGAATTTAAAACATTCCAAGACAGGACTTAGTTTCTAAATATTTTCAAAGTACATTTAAGAAATACTTCTATTAAACTTAGAATAAGATCCTCTAAAAGATACTTTAAAATTGTTTATAATCATTATTACTTTATAGTTAAATTTCCCTAATTACTTTTAAAAGTATAATCCTAACTCTATCTTAATATTCCCCTATGCTACATGTGGTAGAACTAACTTATTGTGCAATAGGTATACCTTCTATCAGTCAGTGCTACTTTTCAGTTCTATTACTTTATAATTTAACATGTATAATTTATATATACTGATCACATATGTTTTTAAAAAGCAAGGGCCTGGTTACAATCTTTTGCAAAGGTATGTGACCCAGATTAAGCACTAACATGAATAGTATAATAATCAGTTTGGAGCTTAATCATGAAATAATGGATTAATCTTTCAACACTAAAATAGTCTATTCATATCTAAATCAGGCTTAGAGGAAAGATGCATTTATTCTCTCTCAAATTATTTAGAATAATTGATTATATCTTCTAGTCTCTGTCAAAAACTGCATGACATTCCCAGACCTCTCGCAACCAAGAAAAATGCACAGATATCCCATTAATTCACTGACCTGCAGTTAGAGCTAAGGTAATAGAAATGGCATAAGCAGCTATAGCAGCTGAAGATGACCCTAACCGAGTGACCACAGAGACTGAATTGCTCTCTTTTCTCCTTGGAAGCACTTCTGGAGCAGGGTCAAATTCAGAGGCCTGCAAACTATTGTGTGGATACTCAGAGAAGTGTTGAACCACATGGGTTTTACAATATTTGTTTTAAATTCCTATTGTTAAATAGAAATTATTTGGTTTTTTGTTTATGTTTGGGTATTTAATCTGGCTCCCACCCCTTTGCCCCCCACACCTGAAAACATAAAACTCATAGCTACTTCTGAACCCAGGCAAATTCTAACACGAATTATAATTCCCAGACAAAAAGATGTTTAAGGATCATCACTTAAAAAAAAAAATTAATGGCATTACCTACCAGAACTTAGCTTAACTCAGAAAAATGCAAGCCAAAGGCACAGTTATTATTTGCCTCATTCTGAGTGTGACTCCATGGATGTCACTTCAAGAAGTTGCATGAAGCTGGTAGAACACCATATGCCTTTCCTCAGCACAAATGACCACATCCTGTGCCAGGCAGCATTTTTCAGTCTCTGTGGTTAAGAACTGGTACAAATAAAAGTATAGCTAGGCAGAGCTGGAATGTTAGTTGAAGCTGTGATTTGAATCTCAGAAGTTTTAGACAAAGAACTCTATTTTTTGATCCCTTAAAAATTTAAGACAAAAAAAAAAGACCTCGAGAAACGATTTTTAAAATTTTTCTTTTCTTCATTTAGAAACACATATATAAATATATCTAATTGATCAAAGGCATTCATTTAGTCATTTACTCAACAAATATTTATTGCACATCAACTATAAGCCAAGTACTGTTCAAGGTACTCCAAATACCTAGCAGTAAAAAAGACAGCCCAAAATTCCACCTCATGAAGGGTGAAGGGAAAGAGACAATAAACAAATAAATAAAACTCCAAAATTATCCATGGGAAGTGCCATGCAGAGAATTAAAATAGGATGATATGTTAAAATTGTGACTTGGTTGTCAGGGAACATCTCTCTAAGAAATGACAGCTAAGATAAGATCTGAGTGACATTCATAAAGCAGTAGCAATCAGATTTATCAACATAAATATTAGCGTGAAATATGTGCAATGTTAAAATAAATATAATGCTCGAAATTTATTAAAAAAAAAAAAAACCCCAAAAGTATTCCATGATGTTAATAGAGATTATCTTTGGATGGTGGGATAGAGGTAGGATTTTCTTTTTTCTTTCCACTTCTATGAACATAAACTATGGTACTACACAACAATTTAGTCTTTGTGCCCAGTTCTTGACGCAGAGTTCCTAAAACTCTTGGAATTTCCTGAGTTATAGGAGTATCTTTTGTTATTCATAACACGCTCCTTTCAATCACACCTGAGTTTATGCTACTCAGATGACTTAGGGTGGGGACCCCAGATAGCCTCGGGATGGGTTAGCCACCAGAAGGACCAAGTAATTAAAGGGTTGGAACTTTCAGGCCCATCCACCAATCTCCAGGAAGGGGATGAGGGACTGCAGATTGAGTTCTACAAAGCTCCTAAACAATGAGGTTCAGAGAGCTTCTAGGCGAACAAATAAAGGTATGCCCAAAGAGGGCATGGAAGCTCTCCCACCCATACCTTGCCATATGCATCTCTTCAATTTGGCTGTTTCTGAGTTGTATCTTTTATAATAAACCAGTAGTAGGAAGTAAAGCACTTTCCTAAGTTGTGTGAGTCATTCTAGCAAATTATTATACCTGAGGCTGGATAGAAGTGCAGGTAACCTGGGGACCTGGTACTTTCAATTGCTGTGTGAAGCGAGGGCAATCTTATGAGGCTGAACCCTTAACCTGTGGGTTCTGCATTAACTCCAGGAGTTTAGTATGAAAATTAAATTGCATTGTTGGATACCCAGTTGCTGTCTGGAGAACTGGAGAATTGGTTGTTGGTGTTGGAAAACACTCCAGAATAGGTGTCAGAAGTGGGATTTGTTTGACCGGTGGCTAATAGCAACATGTGATTTGGGAAGAGAAAGGAAGAAAGAGTGAGGGATGAGAAACCTCTGATTCCTGGACACATGGTCACTCACGTCATGGAGCAGCAGCTGTGCTGTGATCAGTTACTAAAGGTAAAATTACCAAGGGTATTCAGAGATGGATCCAACTCCTAAGCAGTTGGTTCACTGGATATATAAAGAAATGCACGCTAATAAGAAAACAATGAAATATACAATCCCTCAATTATTGTTATCTGTAATAGCTAAAATAAAATGAAAAGAGAGTGCTGGGTCAGACTTTGATGCTGGAACAAGCTCAGATTTCAGTTGGTTTGAGCTCTGGGTACTAGGCTCAAAGCTGTCCTCAAAGGGAAAAATTATGCAGGAACAACAGAGAGTTGCTCTAAGACCTCTAGTCATCAAGAAGATAATTCACAAGTGGGGGTTGGGGTGGAGGGCAAAAACAATAAACTACCGAAACCAGGGAGTATAATGTGACTTTGTGAATCTGTATCATAAAATTCTTGAAGAACTTTTCCTAAATGGATTGTGAGAATGACTAAATTAGGGGGGGTGTCTTTGGTTTTGAATGCTACAGAGCAGAAGAGCATGTTTGAGTTGACATCACACCCACAGCTCACTATAAAATTCACTAAAATCACAGGTGGTTATACATGATCTGGACACAGAACATGTTTCTCTCTGGGGAACAGCCAGCCTATTGGACTGGATAAAAGCTACTATAAGGTCTGTTTATCCTGAGAAGGTGGACTATTTGACTCCTTCTATAAATGCCAACCCCAGAAGAAGCAGCTGATATGTTTCATCTGTAAGCCACATGGGACTGGCTTTATGATAATCAAGACAGTCACCTACTGAATATGCCTGTTATGCAGGTCATGATAAAATATGTGTTTTAATGGGGTGTCCAAAGAATGTACATGTTGGCTAGGGAATGGTAAAGTCCGTGCAGTCATGGGAGGAGATGAGAATGAGGCTTGGAAGGAAGTTTATTACACAGAGGTCTCGAAGTGGAGGCACCAGGCACCACATGCCATGCAGGGCCACATGGGAAAGCACCACTGCTAGTCTAAAAGAAGAAAAAAGAAATGAGGGAAAAATCCTAGGCCAGAGCCTTTACTGGAGTTCCTGAGAAAGGTAGGGCAGGGAAGGATAAACAGTTCAGAATTGGCTAGTTTGGATAATTCCAGCAGGCTGTGAGACATTAAGAGTGATCTCTAGTCCTGTACTTGGCCCTAACATTCCCTGTGATTTCAGGCAGGGAAAATATTGGCTTAGTGTATGAGAGTTAGATAAGGAGACAGTTGGAGGGTATTGTCTGTATTGGTTGGTTTTGTATATGAAAAGCAATCTTCTGGCCAAACCTTCTGCTATTTCTAAGAATTGGCTATCCCAGGATCCATCTCTGAATACCTGAAATCTAGGTCTGTAAGGCCCCTAAAGTGTCGAAAATGCAGAAAATAAGAAACATAACTGGCCTTGTAATAAATGGTTGCTGAAGAGATACATACAGAATCTAAGAAGACACAGTTAAAACAGGGATCCCTTTTGCATGGCTTTAATCTTACTGCTGCAAAATCAAGCAACATTCTGAGAAGCCTTTTTAAATTTGCTGTTTCAGCTTCCCCTCTTGAGTCTTATAGATGCTAATAAAAACATTAGATTAATTAACAAGAAAATGAGAAGAGGCAGAAGAGAGAGTCAAGGGACTTGTCCCAGTAAGGTGGAAAATTACAAATGTTATTAAGAAATAAGGTGAATAAAGAAAATATCAATAGGCCAAAACAAAGAAGAAAAAGAAAGGAGGAGAGTTAAGGGACTCATTTTAGTAGGGTAAACATCTTTAGATGGTTATTAAGAAATGGGATAAATAAAATGAACACCAATGGAGTTGAAACAAAGGTCTTACTACAACATTATGAAAGTTGGGTGGACTAAAGGAACTTCCCGCTATTTACTCTATATTAAAAGGCCCCAAACAAGTCCACTCTATTCATCCCAATTAAAAAAGCCAGAAGGCAAAGATTACAATGAGAAATCTGATCTGAATTGTCAGGGGCAATAGTCAGGCAGATTAATCATGACAAAGATTGACAAAAGGGCCAGGGTCAGGGTCTATTGGCTCTACCTCTCCCTAGGGACCCAAACTTTTGCATATGAAAAGATAAAATGGGGAGAAGGTCCAAAAAAAAAGTTTCTGGGACTCCCTGACAGGGGAGCCTCCTGCACTATAGTACTAAAACTTGGTGAACCCTAACAGAGTCTTCAATTAGATTGAGAGTATAGAAATGTAAGGGTTGATAGGATTAAGATGGAAGTTTGGATGAAAATTGGGATATTTAAACAGGCTTTATGTGACGAAGTTGTATTTCCTTTACCTGATTGTTTTATGGTAATGGATGTTGTGTCTAAGGATCACTTCCCCTACCTAGTACTGGAAAACCAAAACCTATTGATGAATTCTACTGGAGGTTAGAGTTAAAAATGTAAGAGTTGATAGATTAAGGTGAAAGTTTGAAGTGAGTGAGTCTCTTTTACTTGAATGTATTATAAGGATAAACATTGCGTCTGACTGGGAAAGTGTTTCCATAAAACAAAAGGCATGTAAATCTGACCTTCAAGCAATATTAATTGGATACGCTAAGTGGGAACGGATAAGGTTGCCCAAGTCCACACAGCACAGAAGAGAAGCTGGAGTGCTGGTATGGACAAATTCTGTGTGATAGCTCTATGAGGAGCATAGACTGGGCCTTATAGCAAAAGCCTGAAAGTGCTTCCCAGCAATGACTACTGAGACTTTGGACAAGAGAATTTCTGCTTCAGGGCAATTACTAGCCTGCTATTGGACATTAACTGAAACTGTCCCTATGACTACAGAACAAAAAACAATCTTAATATCTGAAATACCTATGATGTCTTAGGTGATGTCAGATAAACGCTCTATTGAGAGGAGGGCTGTGCCCAGAAGAGTTCCATAATAAAATGGAAACGGTTTATACAGGATAATGCTACCTGGGGAATGCAAGCAGGACATACTCATGAGCAGTCTCTTTTCTTCTAGGACTGACTTGGAACTGTGTAAGGAGCTGCCAGATTCTATTACTTGGACAGTGCCCTATAAATAGCACTTGACTGACCAACAAAGACCTTCTTAGTTTATGGATGGCAGTTCCAAGGTGAAAGGACAATATCCTGTTTAAAAGACTACTACTCTGATTGAAGGTAAAAACAAATCAGCTCAGCGAGATGCATTACATGCTGTTTTGTTAGCAGTGATGGAAGAACAATGATAAAAGTCTCTGTTTCAATTTTCACCTGACTCATGCGTCATGGCCAATGGCCTGGCCAATGGCCCGGCCATATGAATAGACAGAAGGACAATGGAAATCTAGTCTATTAAAGTATATTTTTATGGGGCACTGCCCTGTGGAAATCGTCACGGGAATCTGAGGGGTACATTAAAGTAGGATATGTCGATATTCATCAAAAGAACCCCCTCTAGGTTTGGAAGGCAACTGGAACCAATGAGTGGATACTGCTTGAGGTGGCCACCTGGATGCATGAAATAAGTAGACATTTGGGGACCACAGCAATGCAGAGAGGTTCCTTTTGAACACTGTGGGGCTTAGAATGCCAACAAGAACTATTCTGTCAACAAGAAAGACAGAGGCTGCAGGTGGCTATGGCTAAGATTCCCCATGGGGAAGGCCCCACAAGTGGACTACACTGAACCCATTAGCTGACAAGTGGATTACACTGAACCCATGCCAGTAGCCCCAGGGCGGCTACAAGTGGGTTTGGACAAAATAGACATTGACTCTGGACTAGACTTTGCTTACCTGGTGGTAGACACAAATGATTAAAGTACTATAAAAGAACTGGAACAGATGATATTGCACCAATTTTCATTGCCAAGTCACATTTCTTCAGACCAAGGAACACACTTTACAGCCCATAATGTCAAACAATGGGCAAAGAGATATCGCTCTCAGAATAATAGCTTTATAGAGAATTGGAACAGACAACTGAAACATTGGTTGTTTAAGACAGGGGGAGATGCAGGCATGAAAGGCTGTTTGACAAGTCTTCAAGAGTGGGTGCTCACACTCAATTTGAGAGAGTCTAAGGGAATGTCCCCATCAGATAGATTCTTTGGTTTTTCTAGTGGACCTGGGCGAGAGGGGAAAGGGGAGGATGCTAGTATGACTGCAATTTTTCCCAAGGGAAGATGGCACTGGTATGATGACTATACTTTTTCTCCTTTCCCACATCACCTCAACTTTCTCTTTGCTACCTGATGCAGTGGTCACAGGACTAGGGCTACAACCAATATTTGCTGACAAATTATTAAATGTAAATATTTGTAAAGTGAACAAAACTGAATTACTCCCAACTCCATCCACAAACACAAGTTTTCCCTAGGGAGCTTCTGATTTCTTCTTCATTTTAAGCCTCAACTATATCTATAACCATTAGTTTTTAATCCGTACACTATGGCTCACCTCCTGTATCTTCATCTTCATTGGTTGGGCATTCTGCGCTGTCCACATTTTCTGTTTCATGAGGTTTGGTTAAATTGTAGTCATTCAAAATTGCTGGATCTTCTAGGAGATAAAAAGAATTTAACTATGCAGACAACTTTAAAGGGTTTTTATAAACACATATTAAGTAGACTCCCATGTCGGCTTCATATGATTCTTTAGTGTTAAACAGTATCCCTTCCACATATACCCCAAGTGGGATATGTGAAAACTCTCAAGGTTTAGGAATATATCTGAGGTTCATGGGCCTTCCTATTAGACATGATTTTCTTAAATCTTGAATTAAAAAGCACTCAAGTTCCTTCTGGACAGAAATTCTTTTCCCTTTGGTATGTCTCACAATATTCAATAGGATGCTACTGTTATTTATGACCAGGAAGTATAAATATGTAGTGATGAGAAATACTGAGCCTGAAAATACTGGCGTAATGCAATTTGGGAGAGATACTTTCCTTAGAAAAAGTCTGTAAGCTTCCTATTTTCCCTTTCTATTCACATTTTAAGTGTGATTCTGTAGAAAACATATTGGCCCTCAAGTTCCTTTATTTCTTCAAACATTTACTAAATGCTGACAAGACTATAGATATCAATAAGTCATAATTCCTGTCTCCAAGGAGTTTATACTTTGCAGATGTAGATAAGCCCATAACTATAATGCAAGACTCAGACAAAAGATAATACAAGTCTATAAGGTATACTCAGACAAGTGATTAAGGGAAATACAAAGTGTTATGAGAGTTCATAAGAGGGAGCAAAAATTATAAAAACATGCTTAAATAAACAGCAAACTTATTAAAAATCAAGTTTTGTGTAAATATAATTTTGTGCAATAAACTGATAATATTAGAAAAAAGGAAAAAGGAAAAATATAGCTGTAATTATTTCATAGATAAGCATGTTAGCTTAACAAAAAGATAATAACAAAAGAAATGAACTGAAAAGGTACCCATTTTCTATCAAATTCCTTCTCAATATTCAATAAAATATTTACTGAGAACCCATTAGAAACAACAAATAGTCAAAGACACTAAATCCTGTGAGTTTAAGCTGAGCTGAAGTAGGAGAGGTGACTAGAAACTCTACAGTGGCATTCCTTTCAGCTGCAGCTATGACTGAACACAAGGAGCAGGACTTTTATTGGAATGCAGGAGTATAATGGAAACATATTCCATAAAACCCATGACTAAGAGGTCCTTAAAATGTGGTCATCATGGACTCACGTTAGGATTTATAAATAGGTGAAGTTTCTAATTTCTGCATATTATACCACATATTCTAGAAACTCTCATACTTTAACAGTTGATGTTTTAAACAGTCGTTCACTTTTCTCAATCCTGAAATGACTAATATATAAAGTGCACACCTGAACAACTAATATGAGATACAAGTTCAATTAAAATATAAGGTTACAACTCACAGTAACACAAAAAGTCACTTAAATGATAAATTTTGTAATACGGCATAAGCTTTGATGCAAAGTCAGTTAATCAACAGAGAAAAAATAGAAGTTATTTTTAGGAAATAAATTATTTTAAATGTTTATAGTTTATTCTGGAGCAGGGGTTAGCAAACCATGGCCTCAGGGCCAAATTTAGCAATGGCCTGTTTTCGTATGGTCCCAGGAGGTATAATTGTTTTTATATTTTTAAAGAGTTGTAAAAAACATGAAGAGATTATGCAACAGAGGCCATATGTGGCCCACAAAGTCTAAAATATTTACTACCTGGCTCTTTACAAAAAAATTTGCTGACCACTGTTCCACAGCGAAAAGCACAAGTTGTTCAAACATAGGCTATGATGTTACTCAACAAAAACTGTCTTTATTCAAACCAATCAGTTGGAAAAAAAAAAAAAAAGGAAAAACATGATTAACATTAGGTAGGGTGTGGTTTGGTCCTACGATGCCAAAGAACTTGCACCATCTAAATGGATGAGCCAATTCTGTATCAGGAAGAGACAACCACATTTTCCCCCCAACACATTTCCATAGCATTTTTTACTGCAATCAGAATGTTCCTCTTTTCTTTGGTAATTTCAGTCCAGTTATATTGCTCGAGAGGAAAGATCTGATGTTACCTGTGGGCACAGACTGCTCCTGAGTGCTTTTCAGTTCTGCATTTGGTTTTATATCTGAAAGAAAAAAAAAATTATAAATATTAGCTGTTTAGAGTAATTTCTTTTTTTCAGATTTGAGCATCCTAAATTTAACGAAGATACCAATTTGGAAGCCTTAGCAGCAAATTTCCTCTTCAAATTAGGACTATTCTTTCTCTATTCTTCCTAAAAAGTGCCTCAAGGAGAATAAAAGGAATTATCTACACAGCAATTGTATTTTAAATTTTAAATTGTATTTTAAAGAGATTAAGAGGAAGTATTTACCTATATTCTTAATATTTCTGGTATTTCTGATTTTTTTCATGAAGACCTGAGTTCCCATCTGGTATTGTCTCCTTTAAAGAGCTTCTTTTAGCATTTTTAGTAGTGCCACTGTGAGAATGACAATTAGTTTTCATTTATTTGGAAATATCTTTATTTTGCTTTCAGTTTTAAAGAATATTTTTACTTGATATAGAATTCTGGGTTAACAGTTTTTTCTAGCACTTTAAAGGTGGCCTTCCACTATCTTCTAGCCTCTACTGTTTCTAATGAGAAGTCCGTGATATTTTGTATTATTGAGTGTGTGTATGTGCATGTGTATTAAATTCTTTTCTTCTGAATGCTTTCAAGATTTCCCTCTTTACCTTTGGTTTTTCGCAATTTGACTATGATGCCTAGGTGTGATTTTATTTGAATTTATCCCACCTGGGTTCACTGAACTTATCTGTAAAATTACATTTTTCACCAAACTTGAGACATTTTCAGCCATGATTTCTTCAAATACTATTTCTCCTCCATTCTCTTGTACCTTTCCTTCTGGGACTTCAATTACATGAATGTTATAGATTTTTTTCATATTTTCCCACAGTTCTCTGAGGCTCTATTCTTTTTTCCCCCCAATGTTTTTTCTCTCTGTTGTTCAGATTGAATATTTTCATTGTATCTTCAAATCCACTTACTCTTTCTTCTGTCATCTTAATTTGTTCTTAAATCTGTCCAATGAGTTTTCTATTTCAGATATTATTATTTTTAGTTCTAGAATTTTCCATTTTGTTCTTTTTTTATAGTTTCTCTGCTGAGATTTCTTATTTGTAATTCATTACAGGCATATTTTCCTTTACATCTTTGAGTATAACTATTATAGCCATTTAAGATCATTGTCTTGTAATTCCAATATCTATGTCATCTTGGGGTCATTCACCATCGATTTCCTTTTCTCTTGAGTATGAGTGACATTTTTCTTTGAGTATGACCTAACAATTTGGGATAGTACCCTGGACATTGTAAAAGATATGTTATAGAATTTCTGGATTCTGTTATGTTCCTTTGAAGAGCATGAGACCTTTTTATTTATTTTATTTTTTAAAGCATGTAGTTAGCTTGCCTAGATTCAAACTTAACTCTGTCTCATCTGTGGTGGGCAGCAGCTAAGGTAACCAAATGTCCCAGTATGCCTGGGATTGAGGGTTTCCCAGGCCACAGAACTTTCACTATCCCAGAAAAATTGAAACATGTCAGTCACCCTTGCAGAAGCATAAATTTTTGTTATTTTAGCCTCAGAAGGGCTGCTCAGAGTTTGACTCATAAATGTATAGGTCAAGCATCAGCTAGAGATTTGGATCAGCCAGAGAATTTATACACAAAAAAGCCCTCTCTGTCTTCTCCATTCCAGGATTCCCCACCCCGCTCTTATTGCTCAGCTGCTATGGTTGCTATGGTTTTTTAATCCAGTACAACTGTGAATTATCGCCCAAGTTTTGGTCACCTTGAGATTAAAACTGGGGCCTGCCCTTGGGCAAAAAAAACCCCTCATAAAACATGTTGGTTTTGTCATTTTCTAATGTCTTCAGGTAATAGGTTTTTTCATATTTTGTCCAGAATCTATAATTGTTATTTGTTGGAATGTTGGTTCAATAGGAGGTATTCCTCCATTACTGAAATAGAAAATCTCCTTTGTTCTTTATTTTAATGGTAATTATATACTCAAAACTGTTCAGGATAGTACTGACTTTAAATATTCTATACTATAATCAGGTCATATTCAATTTTTGTTTTAAAAAATATAGTCACTATACTTACATTCTATTCTAATTTTGGAAATTTAACACATCACCCATTAGATGTTAGCAGCAAAGCATAAAGGCAGAGAAATACACTTATTTCTTTCTTTTCTTTCTTTCTTTTTTTTTTTTTTTTAAGCAAGGCAACCCTTGGTTGACCTCACAGATTGCAAGGACCTTGTCAGCTTACAATCCCTTATTTTTTATTTTTTACGCCTACAGCACCTGGTCTTCCTAGGTGGTCTCCCATCCAAGTACTAACCAGACCCGACGCTGCTTAGCTTCCAAGATCAGATGGGATCGGGCTTGTTCAGGGTGGTATGGCCGTAGGGGAAATGCACATATTTAAAAAATAAAAGCAAAGGGGTAGCCCAGGATGGGTGAGAGAAATGTCCATGCAAGAAAAGGGGGCAGCCCAAGACAGGCTGCTATTGACCAATCAGCACAAGGTGTGCCTATGTGGGGTGGGCAGTCCGAATGAGGGGAGGAGGGATTCTACGTGGAGGGCAGACAGCATGGGAAGTCAGAGCCTGAGCAAGGAAAGAAAGGCATTTAGGCAGGAGAACTGCCTGACTTGGAGAACTGGAGTCTGAGAGGGATGAACGCAGTTTTCAAGCTAAGAGACAACTTAGCCTGAAGAGTCAGGGCCTGAGCATAATGAAGAAGACATCTATGCATGGGGGTGCTCTGATGTCGGGTGTCAGAGCCTAAACAGGGTGAACAAGGCACCCACATGGGGACATTGGGAGCCGGCACCATGGAGCTCAAATAGGGTGAAGAGAGTTTCTGTGTATGAGAATAGTCTACTGTAAAGTGTCAGAACTTGAGTGGGGTGAAGAAGGCATCCACATATTAGAGGCAGCCTTGATGGGAGTGTCAGAGCTCAAGCAGTTGAGAAGAGTGTCCATATAGAATAATGGCCATGGTACAGGAAGTCAGAATCCAAATGAGAAAGGAGAGCATCTGTGCTGAGAAGGTTATAGTAGTGGCAATGGATGATTGGTTATATAAAGGGGGGATTGATCAAATAACTAAATATAAGAATAATGAGACCGGGTTTTCCTCTGTGAGGGGAGTCACAAATATGAAAACATGTGGTACTGTACTGGAAATGGAGGTACTGGCATGAACGCAGGCTCTTACTATATATAGATATAAAATATAGGTGTAAATGCGTGTATATGTGTATGTATAGGTATTTATACATGTAGTCCCCAGCCCTGTCCACTGAGAGCATGTAGGAGCAGTGACACTACAACTTCTGGCATCCAAATATTAACTTCTAAATATCATTCTCCACTTAAAGGAACCAGGTTCCTTGGAGAAATGGCTGATTCCAGGGCTGGGACAGGGAAAATACAAGATGAGTTTGGAACATTTTGTTGTGCCAGAAAGCAAGGAAGTGCTCACAGAATGAAGAGGATACATTAAAAAGATATAGAAACATTCTGCTGGTGTTTTCACTGGCCAAATCCGCAACAAGGGAGCACAAAAAAATAATGATAGTATTGGATTATAACCCATGGAAGAAAAAGAAATTCATGAGTCCATATTGACATTAGTAAGTGAATAAATTGAAAGTCCGATGACGAATGGAATATTTATATAGTTTCAGAGTGCTTCTCTCCAAAATACTTATTACAAAAATAAAATGAGTAACTATATAGTGGAGAACCTGGTAGATATCACTGTAACTGAGCAAAGGGATTGTCATCAGTAATGGGACAAATAAAAATTATGTGCCACCTGAAAATAAAGAGAACAGAGCATCTCTTCTGTGATATTCCTGCCAAATATGCATAACAGAAATCTAATCATGAGAAAACAAATTCTAATTGAGGAATAGTTTACAAAATAACTGGATTGTAATCCTCAAAAGTGTCAAGGTTATAAAAGACTGAGGAACTATTCCAGACTTATGGAGAGTGAAGAGTTATGACAACTAAATTCCATATGTGATTTTGAGCTGAACCTTTCTCAGTAAAAGACATTAGAGAAACAACTGGAAAAATCTGAATGGGGTCCAAGGATTAAATGGTAATAGTGCATCAATACTAATTTCCAGATTTTGATGGTTGTTTTGTGGTTCTGTAGAAGAAGGTAGACCATATACATTACAGTATTCAAGGGTGATAGGGTACGTCAGCAATTTACTCTCAAAATTTCCGAAAAAAAGTTTTTTTGTACTGTATCGCAACTTTTCTGTAAGTTTGATAGTTTTTTTAAGTTAAAAAAAAGCTACCTGTGAAACTTTTAATTGCACACTAAAGAGATTCTTAACAGAAAAAAAAAAAAGAAAACTAGCTCAAAGTTTTCATATGAGCAACCTTCATGTGAAAACATCTTTTAGTTAGTACAAAGCAAAATGATTTGGTGACCTAAAGAAAAAAAGGTCTTTATCCCCTGAACTGTTTAAACCCTCTAACAATGACATTTAATAGCTCTCGACATTTTTTCAAGTGGCCTTTGTGTGCTGTAAATAACACCAGAAGTAACTGAGTACAGTTTCAAAGAGGAGATTTTGACTACCTTAGTATTCAAAACTAAAAGGAGACATTAAAACCATCTATAATCATGTTCTTCTTAGGTACTAAAAAATACTTAAAACACAAGGACAAAATAGATTGAAGTGCATTTTTCCCCCTGAACTTAAAGGTCTTTATACAAACATGAACCCCAGTAATGGATAGATAGTGAAGAAATTCCCAACTGAAGACCAGAAACCTGTTAAATATTTCTAAGTGCAGCAAAAACTTTTCATTTTTTAATGAGTCATTTTGTCATTTCTTTATACTTCGGTCAAAAAAAAAAACCTTCAAAAAGTTTCTATTTGAAAGAGTCTGCTGGGGTCTTTGTAATGTATTGGCAGGCAACATGACTTTAAAATATTTCCTAAAAGAATGCTGTAGAAAGCTAAGAAGAAAGGATCCATATTTTTTTTGATAGAAATAGTCTTCTGCATTGATGTTTATACATATCTGGTACAAATTATAACGTGGCTAATTTTTTTTTAAATATAAATCTTGCCAATTTTCTACATTTCTCCTGTTACTTGAATAAGTACAGCATGATCCTGCCTCAGGATCTTTGCATTTACATTTCCCTCTGACCAGAAAGCTCTTCCCCCAGTTAGCCACCTGGCCCACTTCCTCTCTTCAGGTGTGTGCTCAAAAGTCACCTTACCAAAGAAGCTTTACCTAACTACCCTATATAAAAAGTCATCCTCCATTGTCACTTTCTCTTATCTTGCTTTATTTTTCTTCATTAAATTTCTTCATCATCACCACCTGGCTTATTTTTGGTCATTTTTGTTTTTATATGTCTCCCCACCTCCAGAATGTAAGGTCCATTAGAACAGGGATGTTGTCTGTATATTTTGTTGCTATTTTGCTGTATCTTCAGCTCTCAAAATATTGCCCACTTATGAGGGATACTCAAAAAATATTTGTTAAACAAATACATGAATTTTTACACCTCTATCACTGATGCTTAATGAATACTCTAGATGTTCTGCAAACTATGGCGGCTTACCACCTATTTTTGTGTGGCCTGTGATCTAAGAATGGTTTTTATATTTTTAAATGGTTGGAAAAAATCAGAAGAAAATTGTTTCATGCCACCTGAAAACTATATGACATTCAAATTTCAGTGTCTATAAATAAAGTTCTATTGTAACACAGTCAAACCCATTCATTTACGTGTTGTCTATGGCTGCTTTCACACTCCAACGGCAGAGTTGAGTAGTTGCAACAGAGACTATGTGACTTGGAAAGCCTAAATTATTCACTATCTGATCCTTTATAGAAAAAGTTTGCCAAGTTCTGCTCTAGATCTACTACTAATACTAACATACTGTACTGTCTAACAGAGTAGCCACTAGGCGCATGCGACATTTAAGTTTAAATTTAAATTAACTTAAATTAAAAATTCAGTTTCTCAGTTACACTAGTCAGATTTCGAGTACTCAAAGAACATGTGGCTAGTGGCTACTCTATTGGACAGCACAAAGAAAGTTTCCATCATCGCAGAAAGTTTTGCCAAACATCACTGCTATAGATTTTAAAATATCTCACTGCTGCTTCAGATACCACTGCAAAGCTATAACTTTAAAACAAACATTAAAACTCTAGATCAGGAAAAAAAAAGAAGTAAATCAAACCATGTATAAAAATTAAATATCAACCCCAAATGTAAAGATATAATACTAGAAAACAGCTTGTTAATGACCATTTTCTACCGATATTTCCAAAATTCTTATAATTTGAATTTCAGGAAAAAGTTGAGATTTCCCTTAATGCAGTTATCAAAGCTATAAAGCATTTAGACAGCACCTCGCATACAAAATATTTTATAAATCTGACTGATTGAAAAATTAATGTGACTTTTTAGAGGGTAAAAAAAAAACACATAATGCCAGACATCTAGATAAAATATTTTTAAATGTACTTACATGTATGTGTGCAAATACATATGTGGCATCATCCTTCCATTAGGATTTTTTGGTATCATAAATCTTTGGTTATCATAAAATTTAGTATCTTATCTCACTTAAAAGCCCAAATTATCTACCAGAAAACCTTAGTTAACACTCTTATATCATTTGTCCTCCTGCCCTTCCCACAACTAAATAACCAATCTTCTGATGTTTTAAGATTTCATTAAATTACTAGTGTTTTCCACTTACACCTCACCTCTTAAATAACAAATCTTGTAAAAGGTATAACTATTGTATTACTGAGATAGCCAACAAATATATTGGACTGTAAAAGTTAAAGTCTATTTCTTTTATAGCTTTCCAAAGCACTCTATGAATTCAGAGCTTTACTAGCAATATCAAATTGTTTTCCATCAGTACTGAAGGCAAGCCTTCATCACATGTTTAGTGAGAGATGACAATTTCAAAATTTGTTTTTATTCCTTCAGATTCTCTTTTCATTGACAAAGACATCATTTAAAAAAATTTTACTAGTTAGAATTTTTGTTATGATACCAAGATTTTTCTTGGAAAACTAGTATTTTATGTGCTGCAAAATGAAAGAGAGTAGATTACAAAAAAAATTTAAAATTGGACATGGCAGGAGTCTGGATAACTGAGATTTCATAACAATTTACATGTGAATGTTTTGCCTCTTAGCTCTACTATAAACTGTCTATGAACAAAACCAAATATTTATATTAGCAACTGAAATCTATAATTATAGTTTTAAGTCGAATGGTTATAAACTTGCCTTTATTTTGATACTATTAAGTAATTTTCATTCAACTAAGAATACCAGCTAATGAAATTACACTTTTAGTTTTGAAGATCAGATTTCCACTGGCCGCTCTGTTTTCCCAGTAGGAAGTGTAGGTGCTAAAGGAGAGCAAAATGTCAAATCTCAAAAAGACCTGCACTGAATTTGCCAACTGCCAGCAGCACTGATGCCTAAGATCTGCCAGAAAGCTGTCTCTGAATGTTGACATTCCTTTCCACTTTCATAACAGTAAACTGACTTCCTTATCTGCATGCTTCTTTAAAAAAAATATTTATCTTATCTAAAATATCCACTTAAAATTTTTTTAAAATAAAATACAACATCCACTTTTACTTTTTAACTAAAAGCTTTGGAAGCTGAATCACTCACTATAAAAATGTATTCACAATTACAGCATTAACACCTGGGACTGTAAATGTGGCACAGAAGTGTTAGCTACTATTTCTGAAAGGTTCTTCACCAGTTTCCTTTATGACTACCACATATGTATATATTCCCGGAACCTTGCCACAAGAACCGATATGTAAAATGAAAAATGATCCTTATACCAAAGAAATTAGAATATTAGAAATGGAGTTAATATCTTAACTAGGGTAACTCTCCTTCCCCTGCCACCTGATGCTTGAATTTCCTCCAATATCCCCCTATTTGGGTTGTACAATCTCTGCTCAGAAGTTATTCCTTTCCATTTCAAAAAAACTCTAATGGTTAGAAAAGTTCCTCCTTTAATGTAGCTGAACTCAAATTTCCTGACATGTCCATTTCAGGTCCTGGTTCAGCGTTCTGGAAACATACAGGATAAGTTATTACTTAGATGCTACCACTCAGTTCTCTAACCATGGGGAGAGCTTTTTAATGAACTCAGTTTTGTTTGCTTGTGGTCCTCCAAAAAGGTGGCATCAAGCACTTAACCTAGTAATGCGAATGAGATTTCATATTATCTCATAGAATTTCTGGAAGATAAACAGGTTTAATGGCATTTATTATTATCCTCACTTTACAAACAAAATTCAAGACATAAAAAATGACAAAAAATATAAAGTCAGCTAATTGTCCAAAAGTACAATGTTAGAGACACATTAAGAAGAGCAGGATTAGGTTCTAGAGTTTCACCTTTGTTTCAAAGAACTTAAATAGTATTTCTCTATGTAGATTACATATCTTAGAAGGTTAGAACTAGAAGAGATTTTAGACCCATGAATTTCAAATACCTCAACTGACTGTGATTGAGGGGAAAGATACAAAAACAAGGAGCATCCTTAAAATGAGAGTAATCCCTCCAAGAAAGAAGGGAAGTAATCCTTCTTCCTTGGACTAAGATAAAGTTAAAGAAATAATAGGACTACTTGTCTTAGGACACCAGATCAAATGCAGTCCATGCTACCATTCCATTTCTTCCTACTTTACTGTTTTTTATGAAGTATTCCATTTCCCTCCTAGATTAAATGTCTAATGAAGAAATTATAGACTGTGGGGCACAGGTCTAAAACAGCAAATTCAACATCTAGTGTTACTTTCTTTGGAAGGTCAGTTATATTAAAGTTGTAGAAAAATATATTTCTATTTCACCATGGATATCACATGCCACCAAATGAACATGGAGAGAGAAAAGGAAGAGTGGGCATTTCATGTCATCGCTACTTTAAAAAATATTTTTGCTAAAATGATTGAATCCAACATATTACAAGTAATATTTTCATTTTATAAGTGCAAAATGCCTAGTTTTGGTTATAAAAAGTTATAACTGGGGACAAAACAGAATCATTAATTGAAGTGGGTAATAGACCTAAATGTAAAAGTTAAAATGATCAAATTTCTAAAGGAGAACATAAGAGAATATTTTCATGGCCTTAAAGTAGGCAAAGATTTTCTAAAATAGGGCATAAGGTGCACTTAATTTCCAAAGAAAAAAGAAGTGATAAATTCATCTTCATTAAAATTAAGAATTCTATTTATCAAATATATTAAGAAAATAAATAAGCACATTACAGACTGGGAGAAAATACTTGCAATATACATTTGACAAAGTACACATTTCCAAAATATAAAAAAATGCCTACAAAATCAATTAAAAAAATACAAACAACCCAACATTTAAAAAGAATGTACAGAAAACTTATTCAAGCACTTCAGGAAAGAGGCTATCCAAATGGCCAAGGTACTCAACATCATTACTCATAGGAAAATGCAAATTAAAGCCACAGTGAAATACCATTACGCAGCCATCAAAATGGCTAAAATTAAAATGATTGACTGACAATAGCAAGTATTAGCAAGATGTGGAACAACTGGAACTCTTAGATATTGTTAGTGGGAGGATAAAGTGGCCCAACCTCTTTGGAAACTATTTGGCAGTATCAAAGCTAAATATACACCTATCCTATGACCTAGAAATGCCAGTCCTAGATATATAATCCAAGAGAAATGAATGTATATGTCCATCAAAAGACATGCATCAAAATGTTCATAATATAGACAAATACTGGAAACAATCAAATGTGCATCAATAGTTGAGTGAATAAATAAGTTATGGTACATTTATACCAGTCAACAATAAAAGAGAATAAACTACTAACAAATGCAACAATATGGGTGGATCTCAAAAGTATGTTGAGCAAAAGAAGCCAGACACCAAAAAGCACATATCATGATTCCATTTACATGAAATTCAAGAACAGGAAAACTGATCTATGGTGATAGAAGTCTGAATAATGTTTAACTCAGGGTGAAGGGGTATATTAATTATAAATGGGCACAAGAGAACCTTCTGGGGTGATGTTAATATTCCACATCTTGATCTGGAAGGTGTGTATATAGGTAAAACTTAACCAAGCTGTCTACACAAGACATGTGCACTTATGTATGTTATTCCTTAATTTTTTTAAAAAAACTCTATTAAGTACTCAAACATGCTCAAATATCTTAGAAACCTTAGAAATGCAATTAAAGCAGTATCTTCCATCTTTGAAAAAAAATTTGAATTTCAAGGGTTTTTCATGATTCTTCTATAGAGTCTTTATAGATTATATCTACATCAACCATCCACTGAATGGCCACCATATATCTTTAAAATTCTCATGGTTAGAAAATTTATTTACATGTCATGTGCCAACTAAATATAAAGATGTTTTCAGTGATAGCTAATCCTCCAGTCAAACTTCCCTGAGGATTTATATTCCAAGATCTGTTTTGGAATAGTTTTGGTCTTTTTTTTTTTCCAATAAACTTAGGCTACAGGTAGTTTGTCATTTATCTTTGGAAAACAAAAACAAACAAAATCTCAATGCACATTTCTCTCCAGCAACCACACCACTTACTTCTCTGCTTTACTTACTAGCTAACCTTCTGGAAAAAAATTATTTGTATCAATGTTTGTGCATCCTCTATTCCCATTCCTGCTTTAACCACTTCAATTTGGTTTCCATCCCCATCACTCCACAAAAACCACTCTTGTTAAGGTCACTAGCAGGTTTTATGTTGCCAAAACCAACCCGCACTTTTTGTCACCTTACTTGATTTTTCAGCAACATTCAACATAGCTGACCACCCACTCCTTTGTGAAACATTCCTCTCTCTTGAATTACATTACACCACCACACTCTGCTGATTTTCCTTCTGTCTTGCTGGGCTGCTCTTTCTCTTTTGCTGGCTCCTCCTCCTCTAGCTGACCACCTAAATAGGATGTTTCTTAGGGCTCAATCCTGGGCACCCCTTCTCATAATACATCCTCTCTTTAGGTGATCCCATTCATTCCCATGGCATTAAACATCATCTATGTGCTGACGATAACCAAATTTCTATCTCTAGCCAGACCTCTTATTTAGAGGAGAGGTTCACCATCCTTCCGCTGACCATTATTCTCCACATTAGCACTCTCTATTTCCTTCATAGTACGTAGCATAATTTTGCTTATTTCATTTGTTATTTACTTGTTTTGAGGCCTGTCTTCCTCACTTGACTGTAAATTCCATGAGGGCAAAAGCACTGTCTGTCTCGTTCACAACTATATTGCCAGTCTTTTGTATACATGGCACACGACAAGTATTTGACAAATATTTTTTGAATAAAGAATGAAGATTTCTAACTTTTGATTTATATTGTTATAAATGTTGTATTACAAGTTAAGTAAAAATTAAATATTATAAAGCTTTTGTTGTTCAACTGTCTTTTAAAATCAGCATTTAAACAATAAAAAATATGTTCTAAATACATATATAAAAATGATCTACCACTAATCCATAATGTGCTATTACAGTGATGATAAATTCCACTGATACTTTTCAAACTGTGGGCAATATTTATCAGGCTCTAACATCCACAAGAATTCCTTAGGAACCTTGTTAAAATGTAGATTCTGATTCAGCAAGTCTGGCCTGAGAGTCTGCATTTGTAAAAATTCCCAGTTGCCAATGCTACTTGTCTACAGATCATACTTAAATTAGCAAAGGTCCCAAGGATATCCTTGTCATATACATGATTTATGAACTGAACTTTTTGTTGGACCCTAACATTGTGTCTAGTACAATGCAAGGTGATTTTCATATACATTATCTTACTTAGGCTGTGGCTGGTCTCTTGCAGCATAGTAAACTTAGAGTGGTTCTCGACCTTACCAAGAACAAATGTCCACCTTTTAGAAAAAAATATCTTATAATATCTCTTTTACCATCATGAATTAAATACAACCTATCCACATGTGTGTTTTAAAGAAATAAAGCCCTAACTGTAATATAAAGATGAAATCAATAAAATAATTTGTATTTCAATATGTAAATGTACCAGAAAAATTATTCCAGAAGATGTAATAATAAGGTAGTCAGATGTATTTGCAGTCACCATGAATGGAAGAGTAGAAAATGCAAAGACACAGGTAGCATCAATAATGGCAAAAACCTAAACAAAGAATTATCTCTTAATTTACATAGCAGTTGCATTCTTAGACAATTTAGATTGCATTAAAACCATGTAAAAATACTTCACATTTATACATAAAATGGAGTTAGGTTCTAGCAGTCATTAGACAGACATAAAATGTTACTGAGTTTCGGAAAAGGGAGAGATTCCAACTTATAATGAGGGACGGCTGCCTGAAAGAGATGGTATTTGGGATAGGCCGCATTGATGAGTGAGGACTGCAACTGGCCCAATGTGATACTAATGGTGTTGAAAGGTCAGGAGAAGCTGTTTGGGTTAGAGAGATAATGAATTCATTTTCGGACTTGTTGAGTTTGAACAGCATTAGGAAAACTGGGAGTTAGGAAAAGCTATGCATGTTCAGGGAATAAGCAGTCCAGAATAACAACATGAGGCTACTGAGGATACCATTGGCAAGGAATACTGAAGCTACATGTGTATTATCTGAAATGCCCAACTAAGAAATACTTAAAATGGGTTTTGAGTAGGGGAGTAACTTGATATTTTAGGAAGATCATTCTGGCAGCAATCCTCAAAATGGACCAAAAGAGGCAAGTCTAGATACTGGATTACCAGTAGAAAAAACATGTAACGGTCTGAATTATTAGTTTTCAAAATGTTTTCTATGGAACTCCAGGGTTCCAGAGGGCTGCCACAGGTGCTGATCTGTGGCAGGGGAAGGAAAGGGCCAATAGCTAGGTAGGCCTTGCAGTAGTGTCCTGATCTCTTCCCCTTATACCAAAATCTTATGTTGATCCAGATCACACTTGCATCTGGATCAACATAAGATTTTGGTATAAAAGCGTGTTCTGTTGATAAAAAACAAATTTTGTCTTGTTTTATGTCTCATTTAATTCTTGTTGAACTGTGAGACTGACCATGGAATACCTCAAGGGGTCATCATACAATCAAGCATCACTGGATAGAGTTATAGCTATACGATTTATAAGCACTACCTTAATTTTTAATATAATTTTATTTAATCATTATTTGTCTTGTTATATAGAATGTGCTTCCACTCTCAAGTTAGATTACTTGTAAAAATTTTCTAGTTGTTTGGGTTTGCGGCAAACAGGATCACATTAGGTCATTAATGTTCGCAAGTGATAATTGTGGAGTCCTTTCAGAATCTCCAAATTCCTTTCATTAAGATGTGTACAGATGCTGATGACTTAGCTAACTTAGAAGCTTTATACTTGTGTACTCCAGTCTCTCAGCCCTACTACTTCAAATTTGAGCTAGGATTTTTACATACATTATCCTATTTAAATCTTTACAAAAGCCATAACATTTACAAATTACCGTGTATTGTTGTATACCTTCAGAGTCACTCACAAAGAATCAAAACAACAGGTTACATACATAAATGCCAAGGGTCTATTTTATACTGAATTGTTGTTTACCAAACAAGTTTACAATTTTATTTCTAAAATGCATGAAAAATGTTTAAATGGTCTCTATTCTCATTATTTTATCCACCCACAAAAATATTCCTATTAATTCTGGGGAATTTTGTTTTTATGGTATCAAGCAGAAGTATGTTGGTTAGGATGGTCTATAAACTCTTTTGTCCTGTTGAAATAATTCACAAACCAAGACAGGTAGAGAAGTAGTGATTTATACAAGTTATAAGTAATTTTTCTCACCTGGCCCCCTTGAATTCACTGGCATACAACTGCTTTAGACAAATATTTCTTGTAAGCCCATGGACCATCTATTTCTCAAGGTCTGAGTGGTACAGCATAACATCCACAGTACCAAAATAAAGTTAGGAAGATCCATCTACAAAGAAGTCATATAGCCAAAAGGGCCAGAAGTTTAATTTCTGACAGTCATAATTTCTACAGAACTTACTGAATCTTAGACAATACTGGCTTCCAGAGATTACTTAGTAAGAAAGCAATTTTATATACCAGTTTTCTGTTTTATGCTTTCGTTTGTCTGTTTTATTGAGGCAAAATTGGTATATAACATTATATAAAATTCAAGTATATAACATAATTTGACATCTGTATACACTACAAAGTGATCACCACTAAGTCTAGTTACCATCCATCACCATACGGTTGACTTCCTTCACCCATTTTGCCCACTCCCTGATACCCTTCCCCTCTCGTAACCACCAATCTCTTCCCTATATCTATGAGTTTGTTTTTGTTTTGTTCCATTCATTCATTTGTATTTTCCAGATTCCACATATGAGTGAAATCATATGGTATTTATCTTTCTCTATCTAACTTATTTCACTTAGCATATACCCTCAAGATGCATCCATAATGTTGCAAAAGGCAAAATTTCATTCTTTTTTCATGGCTGAGTAGTATTCCATTGTATATATCTATATCTATATCAACCACATCTTCTTCATCCATTCGTCCATTGATGAACACTTAGGTTGTTTCCATATCTTGGTTATTGCAAATAATGCTGCAATAAACATAGGGGTGCATATACCTTTTCAAATAATTGTTTTTGTATTCTTCAGATAAATACCCAGAAGTGGGATAGCTGAGTCATATGGTACTTCTATTCTTAGTTTTTATGGGAATCTCAATACTGTTTTCCATAGTGGCTACAATATACCAGTAGTTTCTAAACTTTTTTAAAGAGGCATTTCATTTTTCAAAATGAAATCTTACATGAATTACCATATGTGAAACAGATAAGAGTATCTTAGTATACAATTATAAGTTCAAGTATATAATAATTACTAAAAAATTGAACAATGAGAACAAGGCTGTTTTAATAAACAAAAACTGAAAATCTTGAATTGTGAATGAAAGCTGAAGCTTTATATCAGCTTCACTGTGTAAATTATTTCTGTATTTTGTCTTTGCCAAATGAAAAAAACTAAGATGCATACCATATAAAAACTATTACTACCACTTGCAAGTGTCTCACCTTATTTCAAAACAGTTTTTAGTTAAACAATTCCCTGAAATTTGAAAGATGGTAATCTTCATTTCAAAGTTAGATCATTAAAAAAACCTAACAATTGTTCATGTCCTTTAATTCTGAACAGATAAGTACCCCAAGCTTATAATAAGTATTTTAAAAATTTACAATATATAATCATGATACACTATGCTACATATTCTTGTTATTGAGCAGCTAATTACTATACCGTGACAAAAGCATGTCCCAAGCACCTTAGCATGACTTTATAGGCACTTAATTTAATACAGAGAATAGGATAGTTAGTGATATCTTACTTAAATAATTTTACATGAACAAATATGCATAGGAAAAAAAATAGCAGTGCAGAATCACAATCTTACTCAAATCACATTTAGAAAATTTTAATATCTTCAAAGAGTTGGTTAAAAAGTTTTATTTTGAGGTCAGAGTGTAAATTTATACATTGATAATCTTCAATGAATTAAAATTTGATAAATGACATGCATGAAAGTCAAATGAAATTTAAATTAAGTTAGCCCCTGATGCACATCTGTGGTACTGTCAATAGTGTACACGGCATATAATAAACCATTAATATTAGAAAGCACGATTTCTTAACTACAGAGATAAAGGCAAATGATGACAAAAATGACTAGTTATTAAATATCAAAATTAATTACTTCCAGTTTTCAGACTGGAGCTATTATACATCGGCTATGATGTAATTCCACATCTATAAAAAATGTTTATAGATTAGTAAGTACGATTTTTTTTCATATTCACAGTGTCTATATAAGTACTATTGCATGAAATTGTTCTGATTTGCCAAATATTCTGATAAATAGTCTCTCAAATGGACATCACTTTGCAAATGAACTGACAGTGTTGTGATAGAGAACTCAAATAAAGTAAAATATGTTAGTCTTAACTTTAAGAATCAAAACATTTGTTGTGAAGAAATGGTTTATTGTAGAAATTGCAGTGCTTCACTGAAATAAAGAATGTAGCAAAATTTTTAAGCAAATCCAAGAGTTAGAAGGTACTATATTATTTTGCCCAGAGCAAAGCCAATATTGGATTAGAAAAAGATGGTTGTATTCATCCTGTTGGATTTAGCCAACATTCCAAACTCCTCTACCAAACCTTTAACAGCACCTTTGACAAATTAACCAGCAAAATGAACTAGTTTCAATGTTACTATTCCCTTACTCTCTTTGCCATAAAAGCTGAACAAATGTATAGTCAAATGACTAAATACATAGGCAACTCATTCATTAATTTATTCAATAAATACAACTGCATTCCTACCATGTGCTGGGGATTAGACTGGATACTACCTATCACTGGTGATAAAAAAGATCTCTACACTTTGGAATTTGACAGTTGAAAAGGGGCTATAGGTGTATTAATGACCTAAATAAGCAAGAAATCTAGTTAAATAATCTTCAGATTATTAAGAGTTAAGAATAGAACACAGAGTTTTGTATTGTTTCATCATTGATGTTATTGAAATGTTTTCTATTTATTTTTTTAAATTTCTCTTATAAACCCACAAATAACCTGATGTGCCAAAAATTTCATCTCTAAGAACACTCATTAATAAATACAATTTGTGATATGTATATTTGTGTTGCAAATCCCATCGATGTAAAATGTTACGAGGTGAGCTAATTTTGAATTATTGACGATGAGTAAGAATGTTGTTCCATAAACATTTTATGCTATTTCACAGCCATTATTAAACATCTACTTTTTTTTTATCTTTCCTATAAAGGACACATATCCAATATAATATGATATCAACTCCATATTATTTTGATTTACTCCACATCACTTTGGACTCTAAAAACTTTAAGTTTGGATGCAAAAAGCAGATTTCAATAAAGGCTGAAAAAATTATCTCATCATTAATCACAGTAATTAAAGTATTTTGATAGATTACATAGTGGTAATTAATAGTTACACATAGATCACATTTCAAATAATCTACATATAATAGAAATACATTATAACTATTGTTATATTATTTCATCTTTTTTTTAGTGATTCAAAAGGCCTAGGGTCAACCTTATGATTTCTAATCATTATTAATGTAGAGTTGTATTTCTTAAAGGATAGATAGCAGAGTGTACTATATGTCCTTGTGGTGTTTAGGTTCTCTTTTCACAATAATTAACAAATCCTTAGCACAAACAAAATTTATGGAGCACTTACTACATGCAAGTTTCTGTGTTAGACACTCGGTTCTTCTCATACATGGTCTAAGAATTATAGCTTGAATCAGGAGCCAATTAACATTGGATATCTGATAAAAGATCTACCAATAATCCTTTATTCCTAAATAAGTGTTAGATATCTATATTTATATATTAATAACAAGTTTATAATAAGGCATTTAAAAGGTATCACTGGAAATTTTCATGCAAATTTTATGGTACCACCTATATCTTACTGACTGAGAAAGCAAATTTCTGCTCATCTTTGATCTATATTTCAATGCGCTAATATATGATCCTGAAATCTGCTGATATAAAGTTAATAGATAATATTTGGCTTTAAGTGATAGTCTAGCTAAAAAAAAAATTTTGTTTTCTAAGTTTTCTCTTTCTATAACGACATTTAATTAAGTATTTAAAAAATTTTCTGAGTTCTATCAAAGAATTGCTAGCACCAATCTTAGTCACGAAAATTAAACAAAAGACATCTTGATAAACATAATAAAAATTACTTTTTGGCACGGTTTTCTTAACTGAATGCAACAAACTCTGAGGGTCTTTTATGAACCAGGAACTGTTCCTGGCACCAAGCATATAAAAATGAGAAGCTTAAAAAACAGTGGAGGAATGAAGACTTAAATCGATAAATAATTTCAGTACAATTGGCAGAAGTATGCACAGAAAGGAAAGGCCCCAAGCCTAACTGGAGGGAGGTGAGGGACTGGGTAAGGTAACCACCAGAAGGCACCAGGGAAGGTCATCAGAAGGGAATCATGGCTATGATGCCTGGGCAGTCTTGAAAGATGAGTAGGCATAACCAGGTAAAGAATGGAGTGAAAATTTTAGCAAAGTCATGGGAGTATGAAATGGTATATTGGATTATAGAAAATTTTCTAAAATTATGTTCTACCAGGACTCCATGGCCTTTTTGTGGCTTTTGTTCCTTTGAACTTCACCATTTCATCCTTCATCTGCTCATAATGGAAGGCTAGTAAACTCCACCATTTGGAGGCTTTATCTCTGTAAATCTCAACCATCTGGAGTACAGAAAGAGAACTTGAAATGAAAAATGGCTTCTACACAAGCCATGTGGTGAAAAGTAGAATATGACATCAAGGAGACAAAAGTTGAACAGTAACCTGGGAATATTTAGTGTAGGAGCATTCAGCTCTGCACAGCTCAAAATCCCCATCAGAATATACTAAGGAACGATACATTACCTGATGGTTAGAATATGACCCAGGGTCACCAAGATAAAGTTATCTAGTGTATACCTGTTTATAAAGCAGGTGGCTGTATAATAAATACACCTAAAAAGATCTCTATCCAATATTGTTTAAACAGAAAAGTTGTATATTAAGTGAAAAACATGTCAATACCTGTGAAATTCATATTTATGAACCACCTTATTTCTCAACCATATAGATAGAAGAGATGTTATTACAGCACGAATAAAATTTAGCAACATAAAGAGTCTTTGGATAGAAAATATTTAGGATCACGAATTTTGACAAAAACTTATAGCTTCTAATTTATAATATGCATTAACTCTTCATTTTCATGTGACAAGGTTCTTATTTCAAAAGCTTGTTTCATCTATTTTCATGCATAGAAAGTCTCAGTAAATGGTGATGAATGAAAAGATGAATGAATTTAAAAAGATTTTATATGCTGAAGGAACGACTGATTATACAGCTTCACATTTCACAATAAACTGTAGCATATTAATTTAACCACCAAATTAGGAAGAAAATGAAGGTATTCTATAAAGTATTTTTCTTTCTTACATTGTCAAGAAATGAGAGGTACAAAATATACTATATTTTACTATATCAAATACTCTGTCCTCAAGGACCTGTTAGAATAGCCAAATTCACATCATTAACCTTTTTTAAATTTTATTTTTTAAGTGTCAAAGTTTTTGTATTAAGCTTACTATATACCATCTTTCTCTAGAAACATATGAATTTTTTCTAGTCCTCTAAATTCATAACTGATCACTGATCTATATTCTATAGTGTATCTCTTTCCATTTATAGTCTGTATATTCCAAATTAAATTCTACACAGGTTTTCATTCTTTCCTTATTCAGAGAGTCTTCATCCAGGTTTAAATAAAAGTCTTTGTTATGGTATCAGTATATTAAATTATGCTATTTAGTTAATAATTTCTTTATTTCGCATTAAATAAATGAATTTGGTAGTGTTAGCATTTACAGAGAAACACTCCAGTTTCCACAGATTTACACTATCTTGTACGTTATTCTTTAGAAGTGAAGTGGTTAAGACTAGGAAAAAATAGTGTTGGAGTACTGATTCATAACTTCACAAAAACAAATTAAGCAATTCATTTGCAATAATTAAAGCATGAGAGATTTTAAAATTATTTTTCATAGTGTACAGCAGCCTAATTTTTTTCTGTTCTTAGCCAATGAAACCTTTACATGTTAAAAATTACACTTCATAAACCGTTTAAAAAATATTTGGTGCCAATTTATTTTTAAACTCTGATTAAAATTTTAAAGCATAGTTTTTCATAAGAAAACACTTGAAGCATTAATCAATAATGTCCATTTAAAAGTTCCTATACACATACTAAATACATACTGTTCATTGACTTATCATCCGGCATTCCATTTAGAGAAAAAAATGTGTATATGAGCCAAGGCAGTTAAAAAAAAATTGTTAGCATACCCATGTACAAACTGAGGATTCAGGACTACACTACTGCATTCAATTATATTGTGAAACAAAAGCTTTACCATGTTTATCTTCATGCCTCAAAGTATTTAATTAAATTTTAATAACTTCATATACTCTAGACCTAAAGCTGCCAAAGATCAAGGTTCACTGGCAATAAGATCCTTCAATTATTACGAAGAAAATATCCATGCTATTCATATTTATCAAATTAACATTTTAATTAGGTGTCAGTATCTCATTTATTAAATGAATACGTTTCTCACAAATTCTGATTTTCTAAATATCACCACCTCCCCTAACCGAGATACATCTGCCATTTTCAAGGTTTTAGAAACGCTTGTTGAAAAGACTATTGAAAAGTTTACAATAGTGTGGAATTTTAGTTATTCCAAGGAAGTACACATTGAATATTTTTTGAGAAGCAATGATAGTTTTATGACTTTCAAAATGAATTCAAATGAAACTCAATGTGAGCCTAATTTTTGCTTTGGGTAAAGAAGGATCATTAGAAGATTGAGTTCCAAGGGACCAGCAAGTGCCAACCGCTTTAAAATTTACCTTTCCCATATGACAGCATTTACTCTTACAAGAAGGAAAAAAGTCACCTTTCTTTCTAAACAAGGCACTCAGATTAGCCTAATTCCAATGAACGCTGGGGTCATGGACCAAACAACAACAACAACAACAACAACAACAAAAACCACCAAAAGGATTAATTATTCCAACCCAGGTTTGCTGCCATTTCAGGGACGCCCCAGAAGTACTCTTCCTCTGCAAATTTAGTTGACCCCTCATGTCTGACAACCCCTAATAACTTGCGGAGAAGTTACAACTTTCCAAAATTAGGTGGGGGTAGGGGACAAATGAGACATGTATGAGAACCCACAGGCTTCGCCCTCTGAAATGCATCATATTTACTTTTGACAAAAATAAATAGAAGCAAAACCGAGATTCAGAAGGAACTCTCTCTGCTGCGTGCCCCGGTCGAGCTTTTCAAAAATCCCTTAGAAAAGAAGCAGACTGGAGGCTCACCTTCCATCTCGCCGCGGGGCTGGGCTGGGCTGGAGCTGCCGCTCTTGCTACCCCGCCACTCCACGTGCTCCTGCCGTCGCCAGGACGCAGCGCGCAGCTGGCGGGAGATTCCCAGCGCGGGGAGTCCCCGGGATCCGGCGTCCGCGTCCGCGCAGATTAAGGGGCAGGAGCCTACGACCCGCCGGTGCGCAGGGTTACAGCGGCGCTGGCTGGCGGCAGCTTTAAAGGACGCTCACCTCCAGTGCAGAAGGTTCCGCGCCTCCAACCCCTTTTTGAATGTCAAACCGGAGAACCCCCATAGGATGGAAATGGCGCATCAATAAATTGTCTCAGAAGGTCTATTTTAGAAGGATAATGGATGGGAGAGTAATATCACATGGTGGGGGGAGGTGGGGCTGGATTGCTGAGCAAGATCTGAAACTTTTGGTCTAGATTTGGGGATAATAGCCATGAATATCATCAATGAGAATTCACTTCATTCGAAGCATTATGTTTTTCTTCCTCAGTTTTTTTATTTCACATGATAAAACTTCTCGGTCCAAGTTTTCAGAAAGTTCTAAGTTCAAAAAGACTTCGGCATTTTTATCAACTCAGTTTTTTTCTTTTTGGAAGCAATCCTCTCACTTTTGTTTTTCCTTCTTGGAACTACTTGGTTTATTTGCCACCACTCATGACATACTACACATTCTATGTGTGTTTTCTACTACCCTGCCTTCTTCCAAATAGGATCTGAGACAGCTTGCAAAAATACATATATAATGTTATCAGAAAAGTAAAGAAAGTAGAGCTGTGGTGGGGGGGGGTGGTTATAAGATAGTAAAATTAACTCAAAGATGTTAATACACAGAAATGTACCAGTAAACATGTTTTTCCAATATCTTTGCTGCTTTATAGATGTAAAGCACACATTTGACTGTAGGAAGAGGAAAGGGGAAGTGACCACATAACAGTTTTTCAAAGCAGAACTTTTCTTCACACTGGGGTCTAAAGGACACTGTTCAGGTAAACTCTCATAAAGATACCCAGTGTGTTGAATCAGACATTTCAATGATTCTCAAAAAGATCGCTTCCAGTCTTAGTAGAAAGTTATATTGTTAAGTGTATAAAATATATTTGAGACAAGGTTGGAGGGTTTGTGCATCAGTAGACCATATCAGAAGAAACCCATACTTAGGAGTTAAAGTATGCATGTAGTAATTTTATGAATTTCAGTTTATTTTAAATATGCCTTGGTATAGGAGGTCAGCATATATATATACATATGTGTCTACATACACACACATTTATGTGTGTGATTTTAAAAAATGAATGAATACACTTCATTGGCTTTAAGATCATGGTACTTTGGCAGCATCTCTATAGCTTGTATGGGTTGGAGTTCTACAGGATAATACCAATTTCAGAGAAATACTCTAAATACTAGGTCTAATTTTAGTATTGAAAGGGGAAATTTGTTGTTTGTTAGTTTCTAAAAGCAAAAATAGCACATCAAAAGTAGCAGAAGAGGAACTGTAGAATTTCACAGGGATGGTGTAAGGAGAAATAGTTATTTGGCTATTAAAAAGTTATTTAAAAAACCTTTTATTATCTTCCATGACAGTATCTTAACAGTAGAACACGTCACTACTCTCTAAAATAATTCAGAATTGAGTATTTCAGATTCCAAAGAGTGATACCTAAGGAGATAAAAAGTAAACGGGTAAAATAATTTATGTAGCTACTCTACACTCAAGGAGGTGGAGCATAACTCCCTACTCCTTAAGTGTGGGCTTCATGTAGTGACTTCCTTCCAAATAGTACAGTTTGAAAAGAGTGGGGGGAGTAACTTTACAGTAGAGAAAGCTGACAAACACTACTTCAGTCAGGCGATTAAGGTAATATTAACAGTGATAGGGCATGTTGATAGAATGTACACTTGATATGATGAGAATGGCATTTTGCCTCTGTAGTCTTCCGCTTCCCAAAAAGACAACCCTAGTCTAATAAAGAGAAAAACAGACAAATTCCAACAGAGAGGCATTCTGCAAAGTGCCTGATCAATTTAGGTCACACCAATGCCATCAAAACTGTCATTAACTGTCAAGATCATTAAAAACAAGAAATGTCTAAGAAACTGTTACAGCCCAGAGGAACCTAAGGAGACATGATGACTAAATGTGCCATGCCAGGTGGAATGTAATCCTGTAGCAGAAAAAGGACATTAGCTATAAATTAAGGAAACCTGAATAAAGCATAGACTTTCTTTAATAGTAATGTATCAATATTGGTTCATTAATTGTGAGAAATGTAACACACTAATGTAAGATGTCAACAGTAAGGAAAACTCAGTGGGAGTACATGAAAATTCTGTACTATCCTGGCAATTTTTTTGTAAATTTAAAACTGTTCTAAAATTAAAAGTTTATTTTGAAAGTGGATAGGTACTTTCAACAACCATCTACTACTTATTTGGTTAAGTTCCTTCTTATAGTATTCAAATCCTATTATCACAGGATTTACAAGGATCAATTACTTATAACTGGGAAGCTAATAAAACACTGGATTTATAATGTACTTTGACTAAAACCGGAATGATATCAACTTCTAGGGAATCCAATACAATGCCTGAATTTGTCTTATCATCACATTTAGAAGAGAACAGTTGAGGCTAAATGAAAAATCTAGACATAGTAACTGACATGGGTGGATCTGACTCACTGAATCACATTTCATCGCTTATGCTATGTAGGTAAAATTAACAGTGACTAAAAATGAAATCACTGACAAAGGTTGCTCGCGGACCATCTGAGATAGTCCTAGTACTGACTCGGCTCGAAGGAAATAAAACTGAAAAAAATAAAAAAAAACCCTCTTGATCTCACCCCAAATAATCATTCTGCACCCTGTCTGAACCTTGGGCTCTCTACCCACCAGCCTACTCAAAACCACGACTGAGGGTGTCCCACTGCTAAGAAAAAGACAACACACAGGGCCTTTCAGGCCACCAAATTAGTAGCCAGGAAGGAACCATAAAAGACGCAGGGAATGGTCTCTTTTGGAGCTCTCTAATCTTCTCAACTATCTCCACAGGAATAGCAGATTTGGGGATCTTGCCTTTCAATAGGGCCTCTTTTCTAAAAGCAAGGTTGCTACACAACCCTAGAGAAATTTGCATGCAGGGTCTCTGAATGTCGGGTGATACTTGAAGTCGATAATGAAGATCAAATGTTCCTCCTAGAGTGGGAAGACCTGCAGACACCTTGTTTGCGCTCTAGTGGTTCTTTAGATTGTTTTGCGGGTAGAAGAGTGCAGTTAGGTAAAAACTGGGTGTAAGAGTTTGAAAAAGGTTGTGTACAGTTTCAGACAGTTCAGGAGAAGAAAAGCATAGGAAATGCCCACGCGGGGGCTCTGCTTCCTGTGAGGAAATTCTCACAAGCTTCCCCTCCTCCCGTCCTGAGGTAATGGTATCCCCCACTCGCCCTACCCGTACACCGCCGCATTTGAGACCCGCGGTGTTCCTCTCGTTGCTTTCATCAGGCCCTAGACTAAAGAAGTTACCGAAATGCCAAGCCTTTGGTTCTTTTTCTTTACTATTTTCTTACACGGGTTGCTCAGGGAACTAAGACGCCAAGAGCGCGGGAAAATGGCGCCAGACGGGAGGCGCGAAGCAACCCCACGACGACGGCCGCGTGCGTGCGAGGGGGCGGGGCGTTGGCCGCCCGCTCTGGAGCGCAGAGCCTGCTCATCTCGCCCGGCCGGCGAGCCTCGGGAGCACGCACGCGCTCTCCTACGCGTCCGCTCCCGCGGTAGCGACCGACCGGTAGGGTTGCCGACCCCGGCGGTTTGCTCCGCTCTGTGGAGGAGAGATGGGGAGGCGCTGGGCCGGGGCTGAGGTAGGAAGGAGCCCGCCCCTCGACGCCTCCCGCGACGCCAGCCCCTGAGACGTGATGCGAGCGTGGGTCCTACTCTCCGCGGTGCTCTGGTACCTGACAGGAGGTGGGGCGCCTCCCGCCGGCCCCCCCAGGCCTCTCCCCTCTTGCCGGTCCTGCTTCCTCTGCTTTGCCCCGCCTTCCCCTACTCTGAGCCCTGGCTCCTCTTCTACCTAAAAACTCAGTGTTTTCTTTTCTCCGCAGTTGGATGGCAGCGTTCTTCCGAAAGCACTAAGAGAGGCTTCATTTATGGCAAGCCAGGACACCCAGGTAATAACGACCTCTTCACACGCACAAGTCTGTCAGAAGAGCCGGGTGCCGTGGACCTGCTAAGGTTCTTCCCGCGGAGGGAAAGGGAGCGAATGATTGTAGACCGTCTACCGCGTGCTCCGCACTTCCTGAAGGTTGCATCGTTTCATCCTTCCAGCGACCCTACTGCGCCTTAGTCGTATCACCTTGCCTAAAGCCTCACAGCTTGTAAGGAGCTAGGACTCAACCAAATCTGTTTCTCTGATGCCCCTCACTTCCAGGCGTCTCTGCTGCTTCGCATCGTGCCAGGCCCACTCAGAGGAGTAATTTCCAAGACTGGAAGTTTCTCTGTTTGGAACTTCCTTATCCCTCCCCTTGTTAAGTGTAAGAACTGCACATCTTTTAAGGCTCAACTCAAATGTCCCCTATCACTATGATGAAACTTTCCCAAGGAAAATTAGTCACATAGCTAACTAGATAATTTTGGTCCAGTTCATAGCATTTGTCATGCTTGGAATCTCTCCATGTTTGAAGCCCTCCCCAGCCCCGCCACTACCAAATTGTAGGAGAGTGTCTTCTTTATAATTTCGGAGCCTGGCATTCAGTAGGTTTTAAAATACCTCATGGGACTGCATTGGTTCCAGGCAGATTATTGCTGCTTCCAAATCTGGAACAAATAATTGCAGAAAATCTTCCTCCTATGCCCCATTATAGGCTTAATTATTGTTCCCAACAAAGGACATAGTTAAATATAAGGTTTCCCTCAGGGGTGACAATGATCATCTTTAAAGTAGTTTTACAACCAAGCCCAAGTGCTTTTCTGATCTTTAAATTGATTCCACTAACCCTTCAGAAAATTGATTATAGTGAGTTCTCAAACTATACATTAAAGTTAACTTCTAAATGTATCGTGTACATTTTTATAAACAAAACTATAAATATCACAGAAAAAATCGACAGTAGTTTAGATTTGAAAAACTCATGAGAAGCAAGAAGGACCTTAGCATTCTAAATGTTATAATAATATGCTGATTTTTAAAAAAGTGAAATCCAAAAAGAACTACTCAGAATATCTTAGGAACAAAATGGTAAATGTGCATTTCTTAATTTTGCTGTGTAATGTAGTTATATATTGTTTTATTTTGTCACAGTGAAAATATATGTAAAATTACATCACCATAGTCCAATCCTTGTCTGTATGGATTTAAAACATGCTGAAATAGAAACAGTGGATCCCACCTACCGATGGATTGGGCCTAATGAAAAGCCATTAACAGGTAAATTATTTAATTTGAATACCTTTTTTAATGATGTGAACATTTTTTAGGAAAGCACTGTCACTTATTGGAATGAAAAATTGAAATTTAATTTTAATTGCAGTTTCACTTGCTCCATATTTAGACAAATCATGATATACCTTGGTCTGTGCCTTATTTTTTCTCTTTTTGCAAAAACTGAAACAGTAGCTTTGCACCCTACTTCCCAGAGTTGTATTGGTTTGAAAAATTTTTAAAAACCCAAAATTTATCCTTGTAGAACGAGTAATAAGAGATGAAGTAATCTAATATGTAATTTTTCTTGATATTAGAGGAGTATCTTGGATTATAAGCATTATCTCTGTCTCATGTGAAGAAATTGTATAGTACTGCAGAGCGGTATAATTTCATTTACTGAATTACTGGCATAAACCAATGGAAATTAGATGTCAAGAAATGATTTAAAACCAATATCTGCTTCAAAAATGTACTTATCACATGTTGTTTTCCATAAAGTAATATGACAGAATTAAGATTTTGTTGAATTTTTAAGTTAAAATAGTTCATTAATTTTTAAATTTTTAAATTTATTTGTAACCCCAAGTTGACTAAATAATGCTTGAATTGTTATATGTTAAATAATCAAGTAATTTACTATTTTTCTTTAGCAAATTATCGAATAAATAAAACTAAAACAGGAAAGCTGATGGTGAAAGATTTTCTGGAGCCTCTGTCAGGACTTTACACATGTACTCTTTCTTATAAGACTATCAAAGCACAAACCCAAGAAGAAAAGATGGTAAAGCAGAGATATGACTTTATGCTCTTTGGTGAGAATATAGGAACATTTTAATTTAATACATTTAGTTTGGATCAGAATTAAGTGTATGATTTCATTAGTGAAAATGAGTCTGTTATATATAATCATTATGATTTATTAAGTATTTTGGGTGTATCTGACCAGGCAAACTCTTAAATTGACATCAAGATAGTGTATCCTAAACAATCTTCTTTCAGCTTCCCACATCCCACTGTCTATGTATGCAAGCACAATTCACTTTATTACAATTTTGCCAGGTATCTTAAAAACTTATGTTTAATTCTATAAAAGCAAATTAACGTTCTTTTTCATAACAATGACACTTTCTGCAAATTAAGACCCTTGTCCCCCAAATCTTATGTTTTGATATTGTTAACTTATCTACATAGCTAGCCCATAGAAGCTATTTCTTCTCTTGAACTGAGTTGATAACATATCAAATGAAAATAATCTTTTTCATTAAAGTTATTTTATATTTTTTTGTGAGGACAAAGTTATAAAACATTGGGTAAGTTAAATTTCTCTGCTAATTTTTCAAGATTGATGGATTTAATATTCTATATTATTTTAAAATTGTTTTGTAGAGAAAATGCTAGGCACAATTGTTTTCTCATTTATTTTTTAAGCCTATCGGGAACCAGATTATTCATATCAGATGGCTGTACGTTTTACCACAAAGTCTTGTGTAGGAAGATATAATGACTTGCTTTTTAGAGTGCTGAAGAAAATCTTGGATAACTTAATCTCTGATTTGTCATGCCAAATCGTAGAACCATCATATAAATGCCATTTTGTTAAACTTCCAAAACATGGCCTCCTAAATGAGCTATTTATAGCCTTTCAAGGTAAAAAATTTCTTTTTTACTTTAATTTTATGAGTTTAATCTTGAACCATGAGAGATTACAAAATTAATTACCATATTATTGTGAGATATCTTACAAATAGTAGGCCTTAAATGTTTGTTTGTGTAAGCACTAAAATATATTGTTGGTCTTAGCCTGGTTATAGTTTAAAAAATTAACACATTAATTATTTTACCTACAACTATGGTATACTGCTGCTTATTTTTTAGAAGTCAATATTATTTTATAAATATGGCCTTTAACTATGCAGCTAATATTTAACATTTTATAGAATTTTAAATTGTGTTTTTGAAAATTTCCTAAAAGTAATCAAACCAAATTTACTTCTATTCATTTTAAAGCCTTGTAGTTACTTCCATTAGCCCCCAGATGGAGTGAAATCATAACGTATAAATTATAAACATTGTGCACCTTACTTTATTACTGGGATTAGATAGATTAAACACATGCACCCATTCCTACTGAATTCAGCATTTTGAGCTTTATTGGAATGTTTGGAACTTTTTAGAATCCTTTTGTGAAGATATCATTTTTCCTCTCTAGTTAATCCTTTTGCACCAGGGTGGAAAGGTGCATGCAGTGATACTATTGATTGTGAAGATGTCACTAATCATAATATCCTCCAGGTGAGAATTTAATTGTAAGGGGAAAGTATTCAAATAGTCAATAAAGCTATTTAAAAATTTTGTAACTACTTTATTAAAAAGTTTCTTCAAAAATCTCTCCATATTGTGAATATTTTATCAATAATAAAGCTGTTCTAAGCAAGTAAATTTAAATTACTTTTTTTAAAAAAAATACATATATATAAAGTTTTTGATTTTCCGCTTTAGTAATTTAAAATGAGATTGTGAGAGTCTTGGCTATTTCAGTATGCTTTGTTTTGTAATAGTACATCTGAACTATTATATAGCTCCCCGTATTTTTCTATGACGGATGGATCCCTGGTCTTTGTTCCTCAAATGTTAACTAAGCAGCAGCTTGAAGAACAATCTCCCAATCATATCATTCTAGGCTAAAGCAGTGGTTCTTCCGAAACCACATCTATGCTGGCCATAATACTTGCTGTCTCCACAGCCATCCTCGGCGGCTAAGGACATAGTCTAAAAAAATTCCTTCACTCTCCTGGTCTGGTTTTTGAGCCCATACACTTTTTTTGTGCATGACTTATGGAAAGCACTAATATTAGTCCTTATTAAACTATGCTCAAAAAATAAAATTTACATCACTAGTTTGTAATGCTGATTAAAGTTTTAGTTTCAATTTTGCTTGGCTCTTTGGAATTAGAAATAATGAATTTCCAGTTATCTCCAAATGGAATAGACATGCTGCAAATAATTCAAAATATGTTTTTTAACTTCAGTTTAATTTTTCTTAACCATTGTACATATGAATTGACAAAAATTGATAAAGTCAAGGCTACACTAATTTTAGTATTGACACACAACTTTTCCGGAATTCATCTGCTGTGTAAAGCATGGATGGTGTGCTTATACTACATTTCATTGCCTCTGATACAAGAGGAGAAACTGGTTTACAGTTTAGTCATTGTACTTCCCTGGTATTTTTAAATCTTAGGCAAGAGATCGAATAGAAGAATTTTTCCGGAGCCAAGCAAATATTTTCTACCATGACTTTAATAAAACTATACCAGCTATGCATTTTGTGGACCACAGTTTTCAAGTAATACGTATGGATAGCTGTCGTCCAGGCTTTGGGAAAAATGAAGGTCTACACAGTAATTGCGCTACCTGTTGCGGTAATTATAACATATAAATATCTAAATATTTAGGTTATGTAGTCAAAAGAATAGATGAGCAATTCACTTAGGATAATTGAATTGGATTTTTATAGTGATCCTCTTACAAAAAAATTATGTTTAGCTAAAAGGAAGTAAAAATTCAAAGCCTAAATTTCTAAATAATTATTTTCATGTATATTAAAGCTTCTTAATGTACTCTTTTATATTACAAAACATTTCTGTAGTGTTCTCACTTAAGCTACTAGACTGTGAAAGAAAACAGAATGGTCCATCCTACCTAGAAAACAGAATTGGAAATAGAAACTAGAAAACTAGAAATAAGAACTCACAAATGGGGCGCTACTGAAGGTACTATAAAATGCTGATACTATTGGAAAAAATAATTGGGATTCTAACTTTCTCTTGCCTTTAAGATAATCAAATTACTGCATTTGAAACTCATAAATAATCTTCCACAACTTAATTGGCTGAACATTATTTAGTATAACATAGTTATAGAAATGGTGTAATATTGAAGGCAGATTTATATTTTTGGTATAAAATATCTCTAACTGAAATTATAATAATCTATTCCATGTGTTTTCCTCTGCAGTGGTTTGTAGTCCTGGGACTTTTAGTCCTGATGTTGATGTTACTTGTCAGACCTGCATTTCCATCCGTACCTATGGAGCTAAATCTTGCCCATAAACTTCAAACAAAAATCACAGTATGAAGACTAGAGGTGAAAGCATTGTTACTAGCTTGTGGAAGTGGGGAACATAAGATTTGTTCACATCCCAGAATATCATAGTTCCATTAAGTAAGATCAGTAAGACCAAAATATTGGAAAACATACATTTAGGAACTTTAAAAAGATAGTTGACATGACATTTCTAAGAAGGCATTTAATATCTTCAGTGTACAAAGGAAAGTGTAAGTATTAGTGGATGATTTTTAATGAAATATGTTTTGTTGTTTACAATCTAAATCTGTCACTCTGTACCTAAGACTATATTAAGGTCAAGAAGAGTAGCAAAGTATAATATAATAAAAAAACTTCATACTTTCCAAATATTAATTTGTTTGCTATTATATATAACTCATATAAAGGCATATATATATATTTTAATGAGATCCTAAAAAGTTCTCTTTTAGTCCTTTTGCTTTTAGTTTTAAATAATTAATAGAATTTTTTTAGTAGTTTTAGATTTATAGAATAATTGAGCAGATATATAGAGTTCATCTATCCACTCTAGCCCACACCCTCACCCCTCCCCAGTTTCCCCTATTATTGACATTTTGCATTAGTGTGATACATTTGTTACAATTAATGAACCAATGTTGCTATATTATTATTAACTATAGTTTATAATTTACATTAAGATTTACTCTTTGTGTTTTACAGTTCTATGGTTTTCCACAAATACATAATGACATGTGTCCATCTTTACAGTTTCATAGAGAATAGTTTCACTACCCTACAAATCCCCTGTGCTTTACTTATTCATCTCTCTCCCTTACCCTAGAGAACTTGACAACCACTGAGCTTTTTACTGTCTCTAATTTTGCCTTTACATTATGTAAAATTTTCAGACTGGCTTCTTTCACTTAGCAATATGCATTTAAGTTTCCTCTATGTCTTTTTATGACTTGATAAATTTCTATTGCTGAATAATATTCCATCATATGGATGTATGAAGGACATCTTGGTTACTTCCAGTTTTTGGTGATTATGAATAAAGCTTCTGTAAACATATGTGTGGAGGTTTTTGTGTGGACATAAGTTTTCAACTCAATTGTGAAAATACCTAGGAGCATGATCGCTGGACTTATGGTTAAGACTATGTTTAGTTTTGTAAGAAACTGCCAAACTGTCTCCCAAATTGGTTTACCGTTTTGCATTCCCATCAGCAATGAAAGTGTTCTTGTGGCTCCTCATCCTCACTAGTTTTTGGTATTTTCAATTTTTAGGATTTGGGCCATTTTAACAGGTGTAGTGGTATTTCATTGTTGTTTTAATTGGAAATTTCCTAGTACATCCAATGCTGAGCAGCTTTTCATATGCTTATTTGTCATCTGTATATCTTCTTTGGTGAGGGGTCTAATCTTCGTCCATTTTTTAATTAGATTGTTTATGCTCATTGAGTTCTAAGAGTTTTTGTATATTTTAGATACAAGTTCTTTATCAGATGTGTTTTGTAGATATTTTCTACTATTCATTGGCTTTTCTCTTCATTCTTTTAACAGTGTCTTTCACTAAGGAGTTTTTAGTTTTAGTAAAGTCCAACTTACTGATTTTTTTTCATGGATTGTGCTTTTGGTGTCATAGCTAAAAACTCATCAACAAACCCAAAGTCATCTGGAGTTTCTTCTGTTGTATTCTAGAAGTTATATAGTTTTGTATTTTATGTTTATGCCTAAGATGAATTAATTTTTGTGAAAAGTAAGTTGTGTGTCAAGATTCTTTTTTTGTTGTTTTTTTTTTTTTTTTTTTTGCAAGGGGATGTCCAGTTCCTACATCATTCATTGAAAAAACTGTCTTTCTTCACTGGATTGCCTTTGCTTCTTTATAAAAGATTTGTTGACCACATTTGTGTAGGTCTATGTCCGGGTTCTCTGTTCCGCTCCATTTATCAATTCATCTATTCCTTTATCAATATATTGTCTTGATTAGTGTTTAATAAGTCTAAAATTTGGTGAGTAACAGTCTTCTGACTTTGTTTTTCTTCTTCAGTATTGTGTTAGTCATTCTGGATCTTTTGCCTTTCCATGTAAACTTTAGAATCAGCTCGTTGATAACTACAAAATAACTTGCGAGGAATTTGGTTAGAATCGCATTGTATCTATAGATCAAATTGGGGAAAGTTGACATCTTAACATTATTGAGTCTTCCTATCAAGGAATATGAAATATATTTATTTAGATCTTTTTAAATTTATTTCATCAGAGCTTTATAGTTTTCCTCATATGACCTTGCACATATATTCTTAGATTCATGCCTAAATATTTTAGGCATGAATGTAAATGATACTGTATTTTTAATTTCAAATTGCAGGTATTCATTGCTGGTATTTAGGAAGACAATTGACTTTTGTATATTAACCTCATATTTGTTCTATGACCTTACTATAACCACTTATTAATTCCAGGAAGCTTTTTGTCTATTCTTTGGGAATTTATGCATAGATAATCATATCATCGGTGAACAAAGACAGTTTTATTTCTGCTCAATCTGTATATCTTTTAGTTCCTTGACTTACTGCAATATCTAGAACTTCCTGTATGGTGTTGAAAAGGAATGGTGAGACAGAACATCCCTACCTTGTTCCTAATCTTAGAAAGATTCTAATTTCTCACCATTCAATATGATGTGAAACTACAGTTTTTTTAATAGACGTTCTTCTTCAATTTGAAGAAGTTCCCCTCTATTCCTAGTTTGCTGAGAGTTTTTATCATGAATGGGTATTGGATTTTTCCAAATGATTTTTCTGCATTTATTGATGTGATCATAGGATTTTTCTTCTTTAGCCTGTTGATGCAATGAATGACATCAACTGATTTTCAAATGTTGAACCATCCTTGCATATTCAGAATAGATCCTTTTGGTCATGGTGTGTAACTGTTTTTATACATTGTTGGATTTATGTGATGATATTCTACTGAGAATTTTTACATTTATGTTCATGAGACATAATGGTCTGTAGTTTTCATTTTCTTGTAATATTGCCTTGTTTTACTATTAGGGTTATTTAGTATTATTATTAACATAATAGGTATGTGTGTCAGTCAGGGTCTAATCAGGAGACAGAAAACACTAAGTAATTTGAACAGGAAAAGTTTAATATAAAGAATTATTAACTATAACAGGATTAGAATAACAAGAAATTGGCTAGTAAGATATAAAGAGAACCCTAAAGGATACAGGAATAGCAAATAAAAAGAACAGCTACTACCACTAGCACTGAGATAGAGTGTCCAAAAAAGAGCCACCATCTCCTAGGGCTGCAATCCAGACCTTAATGAGGAGGGCATAACCACAGGTCACTGGAGGCAGAAAAGTCACAGATGCTGGAAATTCATCCTCTGGAACTTTCAAGAGATCCATCCTTTAGGATGCCAAGAAAAGCTATTCACGGGAAAATTTCTCATTGTGCTGCAAAATCACATGAGGAGGAGGGGTTGCTGGCAAAGCCGTTGGCCACCATGCACTGTATGATATGGATGCTGAAGACTTTGCACATGCTATAGGGGCCTGCCAAGGGAACAGCCCAAAACCAGGAAGAAAATTTCTTTCCTCCTCTGGTGTCTCTCCAGCATCTTCTTTTGACTAACATTGTGCCAGCTGGTAAAGTTAAATATTTACAAGGCCCAGATCCATTTTCACAAAGCAAGCAAAAAGAATATATTTGGAGCAGAAAGGCAATAAATTGATAACTGGCACAGTCCAACCCTTTGGCTACTCAGCTTCCATATGCACCTTTCTACACACATTTGAACTCTTGTACATTGACAAAGCAATTTTATATTTTTACCTACGAATTGGCTAGTAAGGTTATCCATCTTACAAGCATTCACCATTTCTCCAAAATATGGAGTCATATAGTTCCAGAAGTTATTGTTGCTATTGCTGGCTGTGTTATTCCTCAGATTAGTCACAGTCTCATTTTGTTCCCTAAAGCTAAATTGTAAAATTAACTCCCAACAACTTTTATATGAAATAAAAATGGGAAAGAGGGGGAAGAAGATGGGTAGTATATTAAAATAGACATATGATATAACAAGAAAAGAGAAAATATGCAAAACTATGTTTCTGTAATTGGTCATGAGTTTCTAATTGATATCTTCTTCAACTACTAATTTCATACTTTTTCTTGCCCTTAGCCTTTAGTTGCTTTGGATTCTTCACCTGGTGGAATAACCAAAACCTTCATCCCCAAAGGGTTTGAATTCATGTTTTACCCTGTTTTTATTGTTGTTGCTACATAATTTTCCATCAACTTTTACCATTGGGCATAGAAGAACTAAGAGGCACCCCAGAGAATATCTTGAGTTCCAGACATGGTCCTCCTTGTTGCCATTGTGTAGCAGTTCAATTTGCCCTTAGTAATCAAGATCAATCACTTTATCTAGTAGATTAACAACCTGCCACCCTTTTTTTTTTTCTTTCTTTCTTTTTTGGCCAATTGGCTCGGTGGCATGTGGAGCCCGAAATGTCCAGGTGGCAGTCTCATTTTTCAATTTAGGGAGCGACCATTGTGTCCCTAGGCGGAAACATCTGCCACTTGGGGACAAAGATCTCCAAACCAGTAGAACTCAAAGTTGCCAGGATTGGAAGCAAAACTTCTAAAAGCGGATGTTTAGAAGTAATAGAAGATCCACTCCCACTTCCACCTTTGATTCCTGGACTATTCTGGCTCTCTAAGGGAGACAACACTATATATTGGTCTCTGATTCAAAGCATATACTGCATCCCGTAAAACAGAACCCCTTCATTTCAGGGTGTCTGTAACTGAGATTTAGTAACCCATTTCACCTTTCAGTTATGCCAGTTGCTTCTGGATGATGGACTATGTGGTAAGACCACTTAATTTCATGGTTATGAGCCCATTGCTTCATTTCCTTTGCTGTGAAGTGAGTTCTTTGATTAGACATAATGCTATGTGGATGCCATGATGATGGATGAAGCACTCTGAGTCCACTGGTGACAGTACTGGCAAAAGCATTACAAGCATGGAAGGCAAATCCACAACTAGAATATGTGTCTATTCCAATAAAGATGATTCTCTGTTGTTTGGACAGTTTTATTCTTTCAGCATAAAAAAATTATGCATACAGGTTAATGATTATAATGTTATCCTGAGATAGACTAATGTATTATTCTTTTCAATTTTTAATAGCATGTCTCATTTTAAAACAGCAGAATTTTATAAAAGCAAGAAATAGGATATGAACATTTTAATGATAGGATTCTAAAGAGGAACTTCTGTCCCCTAAAGAATTAAATGTCTCTGTCTTGAAGGTAGAACCAGAACCATCTGGTGAGTTCAAGGGGAAAGCTGCATGTGCTCCCAAATAGCTGACACATATATGTGCCAGGCACTATTCTAAATGTTTTTGATCTATTTATTCAATAGTCCTCATGTTAATCATTGTAGGTAGATACTCTTAATTCTTCATGTTTTATAGAATGCAAACAGAGGCACATAATTGTGAAGCAATTTTCCTAAATTCACACAGCTAATAAGTGATAGAGTTACCATTGGAAGTCTCCAGAATCTAGGCTCTTAATTACTAAGTGTTCTGTCTTCCATAGTAAGTTTTAACAGGTAATAACTATTCCTAACATTTTATATGAGATCTTCAAACAACGAAGTATTATGGGAAAGTGCCCATTAAGTAAATAAGGTGCAACAAAATACAAATTTTAACTGACCCCAGTAAGGGAAAACTGACCGAACAGGTTAAAGGGTGAACTAGTAATGGTACTGAGTACCACTGCTTTCTCATGCTGTCAGCTCTGATTTGACTTTTCTTCACCTCTCCTTAGAAAATCCCACAGAACGTAGGCACTGCTCTTGAGCTTGTGAATTACTTTTTTCCTAGGTCAGGAAGCTATTTTCTCCTTTTATATTTTGTTTTTCATCCTCCAGTGCCCTTTTACCCTTTAGGTTGCTGCCATATTTGCATCTTAACTGTGTTCACCCTTGGAAAGCTTTTCTTACCATACAACCTATGCATCTGATAACTATTTCTCAGGTCCCTTCTTGCCTTCCTCCTTCTATTTCATAAGCTTCTTCAGTCTTTCAGAAGGAAGAGCATAGATAAACTGACAGATTAGCATGACTACCTTTAGCTCTATGAGTGGAAATAGTTTTACAGTGAAAAACAACCTGATCTCAAGAAAATAATTTTTAAGTTACAATAACGGAGAAAAACATCATTTCCAGGTTTGTGTGTGTGTCAGTGGCCTAGAATGAAACTTATCTTTGTCATAGCAGGCTTATTATTTTACCAATAACCCATTCCTCAGAACTGAAAATTAAGTAGCCAAAGAAAGAACTTTTGTATTTCTGAGTCAGGTTATAGCTGACAGAAAGTAATTTAACTTCAGACAGCTATTGTAGCACAACAATGGATTTTGTAGGTCTGGAGGCCCCTGAGGTTGCAGAAACATGATTAGTGCCAAATTATAGTTCCAGAGTGACAGAGTGCTAGATGTGTGAGATGGAGTTTGGATAGATTACTATACCATCACTTTGGATCATCTGAGGCTAACACATCGATATCTGGTATCAGAATCTGGAAACAGTAATGAAGGTATTTGGAAAATAAAGACAATAAGGAAACAGGAAGCAAAAAAGAGAAAAGTGGTTTCTTAACCATCAACCATTGAATAGAGAAGATTGCATACAACTCAGAGGGTAGAGGAAGCACACCTCAGTCCAAATGAACTTGAAGTCCTTCCCCCCCTCCCCACCCCCTGCAGATGTGGGTTACACAACTTTGACTGAAGAGCTCTAATTTAGGCTCCTGGATCCTACCTCATTTTTGTGGAAATTTTCTGGAATGTGGCTCATACAAGGAAATCAATCAATTTTAAAATGCAGAGGAAAGACTAAATTAAGAGTGGATAATGTGTGTGTGTGCTTCCCTCTTCTTTCCTTATGGCCTGAGTCTAATATTCAATGTTTTTTAAAGCATCTCCCAAGACATGCTTCCCTTGAATGAGAAAAACAAGTGAGTAAGATATCTGCAGTCTACAATAGAAAGACTCTCACTTTCTGATTCTCTTCCTGGCTCCATCATTTTCTAGTATATCTTTGGCAAAGACAGTTTTCTCATCCCTGTTAAAACTAATACCAGTTTCAACCTCTCTTAAAAAGTAATTTTACATAATTTATATGAAAAAAATTTGTAAATCATAAAACAACAATTTTAAGACAGCATTAGCTTGTATGCCTTTTGATATATAAGGACATGATTCTACATAGCTAGGAATCCACAGCTTTCACCATAAGTTGTATGCATTTAATCAATAAGCTTTTATTTACTATTACTTTTTAAAATATACTTTTATTTACGTTGCACAGCACCTGATCATATCATCCCTCCTCAAAAGAAGATGATTCATACTAATTTCTTGGTATTTTACTACCTAAGCTTGGATTCTTTAAAATATTGTAGTTTCTCCATTTTTTGAACATTATGTGGAGAGAATCATATTGAATATATTCTTTTATGCTTCAATTCTTTTTAAAGATTAATCTCATGTAACATTAGTTCATTTATATCCATTGCTGTATAGTAGTCTTTTATTATGTGAATATACCACGGTTTGTTTATCCATTCTTTTGTTGGGGAACATTCAAATTGTTTCCAGTTTTTGACTGTTACAATATCCTACTAACAAAAATTCTTAAAAGTATATTCTATGTGATGCACACGTGCACAAGTTTCTTTAGAGTTTCTAGCTAGCAGTCAAATTTTCGGGTCATAGGGTAGGTAAATCTCCCATTTGTAATGCCAAACTGCTACTCAAAGTAGTTGTGTTAATTTAACTTCTTAATGGTAGTGTGTGAAACTTCTCATTTTTTCAGGTACTTAGCAACACTTGATATTATCATTTTTAAACTTTTGCCAGTATGGTGAGTGAGTATTGGTATCTCATAGTGATTTTAATTTTATTTCTCTGCTTACTAATGTGGTTAATCATCATTTCATATGTTTCTTAGCCATTAGGATTTTCTTTTCCAAAAAAATTACATAGAATACTTTTGTCTGTTTTTCTCGAGTCATCTTTTTTTTTATTGATTTGTACAAGCTCCCTATACTATTGCTTTGTAAGTTACATGTTTTAAATATCTTTTCCAACACTATGGTTTGTCTTTTCACTTCTTTATGATATCTTTTGATGAACAAAAGTTTTTAATGTTAATATAGTTTTATCTTTCGCATTTAGATCTAAAATCCACCTGGAATTTTGATATATGCTGTGTTGTAGGGATCAACTTTCATTTTTTATCCATGTGGTTACCCAGTTGTCTTGAACCATTTTTTGAGGTGTCTAGCTGTTCCCCACTAATCTGCAATGATATTTCTCCCATATATCAGATGTCTATTTACGCATGAGAATCTCTGTCTGAGCTGTTTGTTGTTTCTGCTTATTCTTGCTCATGGAGTCGTTTTCTTGTATGCTTTGTTATTTTTTACTGGGAATCACTCATTGTCCTTCAAACATTATTTGTGGAAATGAAAATAACTTTCTCCAAGGAAGACTTGTGTTTGGTTCTAACAGGCATCTGGTGGCACAACCAATCCTATTCCCTCACAAACTTAAGTGTGCAATTTGAAATACTCTGAAACACCCAGATGATGCAAATCTAGGCTGTTTTGTGAAAAGACTAGCCTATGGCCACAGTATTTCAGAACTTTTTTCTTTCCTTTTTTAAAACTTCTTCACTCAATACCAAGAGCCTGCAGGAGAGGCAAGAGCTATGGGTTTACTGATGATTCACCGTTATCTTAATGATGTAGCCCTTTGAGATTATTAGACTCCACACCTTGGGTGGATCCTTGGCCTTGACATCTGAACTCATCAATACACAAGACTGGCCAAACTGAAGCCCCAGCTTGTCTGGATTTGTAACTCTCAACCTCCTTCACCTGGGGTAAAATTATATTAGTATTCTGATACTTCACTTATCTCCCTGGGTCTCCTTTTCACTTATATTTTGGCTAGAGTTCCTTTATCTTTTCTGCAGTTAGATGCTTTTTGTGAATGTTTTAAAGTTATCCAGCATTTTAAATTGTTTTCCATGGGAGAGCAAATAACCTAGGTTACTATTACCAGAAACAAGTTTGGCATCAGGATTCTTGGATGCCCTTCACCTATCTCAAATCTAGAAGTTTTTTGTACCTCGCCTAGTCTTAGCCTTTCTCCACCTTGCTTTTGCTTCTCTCCTCCATTCTCTCTCCTTTCAGTGTCCCTTTCCTCTATCTTAAGAGCAAAATCAATAATTTCTTCAATATGTTTCTTGCAAAGTAGTTTCCCCCTTCTCCAAGACCTGTTGACATCCAGCTCCACAAGATCTTACCTGTCTCAAGGTAGCTTAACTAGCATTTTTCCAAAATGACTTCCTTCCCAACAGAGGTAAGCACAGTGTGTTTAGGGGTCTCTAACTCCAGCCTGGAGAGATACAGAAACTATCAGAAGGGGTTATTGCTTGGGCTAAGGGTTCTGAAGAAGGAGTTAGTAGAATCTCCCACATCCCTCCAAGCTCAAATAATGACTATCCCAACTGTCCCCATTTCGAAGTCATCTCTATCACCAGTTTCAACAGCTGGAACAGAAAATTCCTTCAGACATATGCAATCAATGTATTGAACTCCACTCTGGAATCAGAATGTGAGATGAGAAGAGAGAAATCGGCAGATTGAATATGAGCCTCAAGTTTCTGGGTCAGTTTAATCTCTCTTATAGCTATGAGCCATACAGAGGAAGAAGTAACCAAATTCTTTGGGAAACTGGGTTGACTACTGAAAAAGTGATATTTGAGCCACAGCTTAAAGGATAGATAAGGTGGGGGAAGGTAATCCAGGAAGAGGGAGAGTGCAACCTGTATTTTTAAAAAGCATGTCATTGTAAAAGTATATGGCATGTTCAAATAAAAGACTAATAGTTTGGTGTGGCTGGAATCAGTTTAAGGAAGAGGGAAAGGGACAATGTCAGAGGTTAGAGGAGAGTTATTAAACACTGTCATAATACCCTGCATTTTTTTTTATAACACTCTTCCAACTTAGAATTTTTTGTTCAATGTCTGTTTTTCCTAATATTCATCCTTATTATTGGGGAGTCAATAAATACTATCTAAAATTCATAAATCAAGGACAAATATAAGAATATCATTTTTAGTTGTAATAGTAACAAATAGAAAAACTAAAACTGTTAATATGACTGCCTCAAGAAAATGGGACTAGGTTAAAGGGTGAAGGAGTTTGAGAGGAAACTCAATATTTTTATATATATTCTTCTGCACTGTTCTAATGTTTTCATGTGCATATATTATGTTTTTAAATTAAAATTTTTATCAAGGTAAAAAAAAACTAAAGTGCCCATATCTTAAGTGTATAGCTTAATAAATGTTTACACATAACTACTATCCAGATCAAGATATTAAAATATTTCCAGTGCCAAAGATTCCTTCGTACCCCTTTCCAGGCAATACTGCCCCCACCATTCTGACATGTACCACCATCATATAGTTTTGCTTGTTTTTCACATGGAATCATACACTATGCTTTAAAAAAAATTTTTTTATTGATATGTAATAAAGTAAGGCATACTGATCTTAAATGTTAGCTTAGTGAATCTTTATATATTTACAGCACCCCACAGATTCCCTCCTGCCCCTTCCCAGTCAATACTGTCCCCATTAAGATAAGCACTATTTCGACTTCTATCACCATTGCCCATTCTTAAGCCTCATATAAATGGAATCATACAGTACATACATAACCACTCAGATTTTCTTTAGGATTGCCTGCCACGGGAAGCATTGTCAACTGAGAACCTCTAGCTGCTGCCCTGTAGCTCTACCTCCTGAAGTCAAGCTTCCCTGGACTGCTCCCAGCCAAACACTTAGCATAGCATGAGTACCAGGGCCTGGGCATTCCTGCCTGATGGGGATGCCTCCAGTAGATGACCTTTGTTCAGGTCAGCTTGGCTGAGACTCTCAGAACTGTACTGCAGTCTGAGACTCTTCCTACTCGATCCTTCCTTCCGTCACTCCTTTCACAGTTTTTAGACCTGCATTGTCATTTGAAGGCCTGCCATGCCTCTTTCTGCTCCCTGTCCCATTTTTTCTTCACAGGCTTTTCCTCTATTAAGTCTTTTGCACGTCTAATTCCATTTTGGCATCTGCTTCTCAGAGGACTCAAACATATTTATGTTCTTTCATCTGCTCAGCATTATGTATGTGAGAGTTATCCACATTTTTACACATAGCAGCAATTTGTTCTCTTTTATTGTATAAACATACCACAATATATGTATCCTTCCTAATGTTACTGGACGTTCAAAGAGTTTTCAGCTTGGAGCTCTTATGTTAACGTTCCTGTATACGCATGTCTTTTGGTGAATACGTGCACTCATTTCTCTCAGGAAGATGCCTAGGAAGTGGAGTTGCTGGGTCATGGCCATATGTTTAGCTTCAGTAGATACTGTCAAGCAACCTTCCTAAGTGCTTGACCGATATATACTCCTAACAGCATTTACGAGAATTCCCGTTGCGTGTAATATCTTTACATATTTAAAAGAAAAGATAACTTAGTTCCAAAGATCCAAAACAAATTTATATCATCCTAGATTCATTTTTAAATTACCTTTTTAAAAACTGTTGCACCAGAGAAATGTTAACATACCCCAAAATGTTAATAGTGGTTATATATCAGAGGGAATGGGGGAGCACAGAATACCTTGACCTTTGACTTTGAGAAATATTTGAAATGCTTTATAACAAGTATATTTCTTTTAATTACATCATCTTAAAAATATTAAATAGAACTAAAAGGCTTATGATGAAAAAGTCGTCTCCTGCATTCCTCTGCTCCTCTCCGTCCCACATCCCCCAGCTTGCACTCCTGTAATTACTTTCTAGCTTCCAAAGATGTGTTGCAATCTCTTACCTGCTGCCTCACTCTCTTTACTCTTCTCGGTTCATATCTTTTCTATTGCTTTACTGTCATTTAGTGAGGTTTCAGGAGGGAGAAGAAATTAATATGATCCCTCTGCCACTTTTAGTCAGAAATCTATGCATACAAACCAGGCTGGTTTTTGTACATTATCATGTAGGGAATGGGATGTATCAAAGAAGAGCCAACTGCTTGTTTTAAAGACATCATTCTGGTGACTGGGGGAGAAGCAGGGTGGGATGAGGATAGACCAGGGAGGGGAGCACCCAGGAGTTTGTGGAGAGAATGGTTAAAGAGCTAACATATAGTTAGGATGACGCAGAGGCAGGCTTCTCACTCAGCTGCAGCAGGATGGAGACAGCAACATAGAGGGCATGGAGAATCTGTGCCTCAGGGTCACAGCCCACACATTCGGGCTGCTCACCCCCGTTCTGATCCAGGACAGACTCCACCTAAAAGGAAACCCACCAGACTATAAAAGCTAGGAACAAGAAAATATACCAGAAATGACTAATACTTGGCCATACTCCTTAATCCTGAGCTCATGGCAGACCTAGTAATCCATCATGGCACTCTTTCCTGCAGAGCCTGGAGAGCCTGATACCTTCTCAACATAGTGACATTGGTACTGCTAACCCATCAGCGTTAGCACTTAAGATGGTGCCAACTGCCATCCTGGGACTAACAAGTTTCCTGCCCCCCTTTTTAGGCAAGTAACAGAGCCTAAAAATCCATCCCAAATTGTCCTGGAAACTGTATGTCCTGGGAATTGTCACAAACAAGCTGGATGGATGTGAGCTGACAGATAACTGTGAAGTAGGAAGGGACAGTACCCTGGGACTTCTGGGTCCCTTGAGAGCATGAGCATGTACTTCTACTGTGACCCTAGCCCTCAGCCTAGGCTATCTTGCCTGCTCCTTCAACAGAGGCAGGGTCCCCTTCTCTAGGGCCTCACCCACAAGCTCCTTCTCTTCAAACAGCTCTGGGGGTTTAAAAAAAAAAAAAAAAAGGAGGGTGGTTGTCAGAGAGGAGAGGCACATAGTGGGACAGGGCTTTAGTATCTGATCAGACCCAAAACAAATATCAGAGCAGGTTTCAGAGACCCTAGATGGAGTTATTCCAAAGGGCACCTGCTGTGGCTCTTGCTTCCCTCTTGGCCTGCAGGAGTCATAGACTGTGCCAAGGGGGAAAAGGAGGCAGTCCCTCAATTCCTGGCCTGGGGAAGATGGCTGGTTTCTGAAATGTGATGGTTTATCCTCATAAAATGTAAAGACAATGTATACCCCCTTCCTCCTAAGATCTGGTTCCCCACAGGTCCCTCTGCTTAGCATTGCCTCCATTCTAGCATACATGGAGACCCCTCCTCAGCCATCACGGCATCCAAGAAATCCATAATGGCCTCTGTGCGCATCTCTACCAAGATCCCAGCAGCATTAAAAAGGCTGCTTATGAGAGGACCTGCTGGGCTGTCCATCTGTGTAGCTCACCAGAGATCAGGACCTCCACCAGGAGATGGGAGGATGAGCGTTTGTCCCACTGTAGCAGGTTGTCTGCAGTGTGTCAACTGCCCTCTTCACTGGTTCCTCCCTCTCTTCACCCCAGTTCTTTTTTGGGCCTCTTACTCTTTGCTCTAGATCCTGCAGCTGCTCATCCTTGGTGAGGCACTTAGTGAGGCAGCTTAGCGCATCCTTTGGCTCCTCTTCAGTCAGATCCTGGAGGCCTCTCGCCGTGTCCTGCACTCTCTCCTTCATGTTTCTGATATCCTTCAAATTCAAGGACTTCCCTGTAGAGGCAGCAATTAAGAACCCAACCTACACAGCCCAACTAGCTCCACTACCAAGGCCCCTCTAGACTCCATTCTTTGTCTATTTTTCTTCTGGAGATCACCTCTAATATCTTCCTACCTTCTAATCTTTTCCTGTTAAAATGAAGGATTCTTCTTCCCTAACATCAACCATCATTGTCTCCCACCGACCCCACTTCCATCTCCCTAGCTCACCTCCAGTCTAGTACCAATCCCAAATTCTTCTCCACCTCCAGGAAATCAAAACTTATTCAGTCCTTGCCATTCCAAGTCCAGTCTTTAGACCATACTAGAATTAGTGAAGATTTAGAAGAAGAGCAGTGGTTCTCAGCCTTGACTGTGCAAGAGAATCACCTGGGATGTAATTAAAAACCCTGATGCCCAGGCCGCACCCCCAGATTGATTAAAATTTCTGGAGGTGGGATTCAGGCATCACCAGTTTCAAAGTTCCCCCAGGTGATGTCTATATACAACCAACAAGAACCACTGTGTTTAGAGGAGACAGATGCAACCTCCAGACTAAAGTTGAAATCTTGCTTTGGGCACAGTCTTGCCCTTTTTCTCCCAACCGCTGTCCTCTATACACATACCACCTGAGCTGCCAGTCCTTGAAGCCAGAGGGCTCACGGGTGAGTGGATGTAGCCTCCCCGAGCACAGCTGGCTCCCATCCTTACCTAGGTGAGATGAACTGTCTTTCTCTGCAAAGAAAGGAAGAATAATCTCTGAGAGTCTTTTGGTCGCCTCTAGTCCACTGTGGACATTCCATTCCCAGTGATGGAAGTTTTCATTCCTGGACTCTGAGCTCACTGCCCATGCCAGGGAGCCTGCATCCTCATCATTGTGTGTAAGTGTCAAAGCACTATATTTGCGGACCCATTCCCACATCCTCGGAGATATGCAGCCATAGGATTATGCCTGGATGATTGAAAAAGAAACAGGAGCCCAAAGAGGGCGCAGCATGCCCTCAGTCAGAGCAGGAACTAGAATCTATCTCCTGGCTCCTCTGTTATGACATTTAAGAATAACAAAGATTTACTCTTTTGAGCTAGCAAGACCTTGCCAGGACTGAACCTACAACTTCTAAAACTTCCAGGAATTTTTTGAATTTTCAATCACATCTAATCCTTCTCAAGGCTTCTTGGGCAGTATAATTCTTCTAGGATCCAGGGAAACACTCTGAAATTCCAGGGGAAGCCACATTCAGTGTAATCTGTCTAGTTTAACCCGTTCACTTTAAAATCAGGATAATCGTGGCTCAAGAGGCTATAGAGTAAAGGAATGAGAGAGCCAGGACTAGATCCTAAGACCATATGACTCCCAGTCCAGACCTCCTTTTACAGCCAGTGCTATCATATGAGAACTGGCCAGGTAATTCAAATGTGTTTCTTAGGCCAATAAGCCTTCAGTAAGGGCTGTGGCCCCAAGATCCAGCACGCTGATCCACACAAAGCAAGTCAAAGTTGTCAAAGCCTGGAAACTCTAGGCCAACATGCAATCCAACATACTTCTCCAACAGGTAGATTTTTTTCTCCTGCCCTTACCATAGTTTCTGCCCTTGGTGTACCCCATTACATTTTTAGCTTTAACAACTCTATAATTCCAGACCATTTGTTATTTGTAATTCCCTTTAAAAACAGTATCTTTGCCTATTCTGGAATAATGAACAGGATGTCCAGAAACTCACTCACCTTCTGGAAAGGATTTTGTTTTGCCAGAGAAGCAAATATCTAAACCAATGCAGAGAGAGAGAGAGAGAGAGAGACAGACAGACAGAGACCAATTATCAGAAAGACAGTTTTCTCTATGTAAATTCCTCTTGTCTTTCCTCGGTCATCACACTCTGCCCCCCACCAAAAAAAAAAAAAAAAAAAAAAAAAAAAAAAAACAACAAGCAAATGGATGATGAGATGGAAGTTAACGCATCTAAGGAAGGATTAATGTCATGATGGAACATATCCTAGGTCAGCGGTGTCTGAAGAAGGAGCCTCAGTCTTTCTTCCCCGTCCTGAACCCTCCCTCTTCCTTGGAACTTACTCCCATCTTCGAGCTCACCAGGGCCCCTCCAGGCTGATACAGAGCCTGGCTGAATCGACCTCCACCCTACTCATGTGTTCAGGTGCTCCCCCAACCCTGCCTGCCCCACCAAGCCTTACTTACTCATCCACTCCATGTTGGGGAAGACTAGCTGCTTTATTCGATAGCCCAGGCCATACTTGGCGGGGACAGTCACTGCCCTTTGGTGCTAAGAAAAAGCAGCCCACATCGATTGATCCCTAGGTGCTTACATAGTTATCTTGCCTAATCTCTCAAACGATCCTGGGAGGTAGACATTTCATCCACATTTTATTTATAGTTGAGAGAATCGAGGCTCAGAGAGGGTCAGTAGGTGAGCCAGTTTCACAGCTAAAAACAGGAGCAGAGCTGAAATTTGAACCCGCATCTGACCTCAAAACTCAAGTTGTTTCCACTGCGCATTCAACAAATGTTTATTGAGACCTGTTTTGTTCCAAGTACTGTGGCTCCTGCCCTCTTGCCTCCTAGAAGGGGAGACAGACAATGGATAAGCTAAAAACCCCCATGTAGTTATGAACCGTGGGAAGTACTGTGAAGCAGATGAACACAGGGCATCACTACAGAGTACCAGGGAGGAACTTAGCAATGCCACACACACATTCTTGGCAAGAGAAGTCATAAGAAAGCCAAGGAGCAGGCAAGATTTCTCAGGGAGGCCTAGAGGAAGAGCTGAAAAGCCTGGAGTCTGGGCTGGCATTCTCTTGACCCACAGTGGGTGGGCCCAGGCTGGTTCTCCTTTAGTCCTTGCCTCCCAGAACCGTAACTTTGCGTTCATATTTCAGACCGCAAAGATCCAACTGGCTCCAAAATGCAAATCTGCATTCACTTTTCAGGGTTTCCTTCTTTGCTGTCTCCAGAGTTTCAGTCGCCAAATACAGGTCTTCTCTCATTGTCTGGATTGATTGGAATGAAGTGGGTAGTTTTCTCTTCAGCTTCCCGGAGAGAATGGTGGTGGGGATGAGAGTTCAGGATCTCAGGGCCCCACCTCCCAGTGACATTTCTCCCTCTCCATCAGCTACTTCCTATTTGAGATGAAATGCTTCTGAGGCTGGAAAACCAAGGCACACAGCACCCCTATCACAGTTCATTTTATCCACTGTGGGAGCAGTAGGGTGCAAAGTGGAAAGGGAGCTAGCTCACTAGCCTTTACGGAAGACTACGATGTGCCAGCACCACGAGATCCTCCATACACTATTTCGTTTCACCCTCACCGCGACCCTATGATTTAGGCAGAAGTGCACTCATTTTTCACGAGGAAATTGAGGCTTAGGAACAAGAGGTAAGTAGTCCAAGGTTACACAGATGACAAGTGTAGAGCTGGAATTCAAAACCTAGTCTATATGAGTCCAATGTATGTGCCCTTCTCATAGTACTGAGATAGGCATCTGCCTAGCCCATAACACCCTCTTCTCTGAGAAGATGCTCCAGCTCCTCGCACTGGTCCCTGAGCTGCATTGTCCACTCTTGGGCTCCAGGAAGCATCTCTGATTCCAGAAGAAACTTCATGTTGTGACTAAACGTAGCCAGATGGAGCTTCTGATATTTGCAACCAAAAAACCCTCAAGGAAGATCTACATCCTTGCTTTTGCTGACCTTCTTCTACCTGTCCAGTACCCTCCCCCCAACTCTCTATAAACACACCACATAGCCTCATACGAGAAATAACAGGTGTTCGAGAAAAACTGAGTTCCCTTTGAAAAACTTCAAAGGCCCCTCCCCAGCAATACTGTGGTGGGGAAGTGTAGTTCAAAAAACAAGTAAAATTTCACTGTAAGCCTTTCAGTTTTAAATTAAAAAGGAAAAACAAAAGGTATCCACCTCATTCACCTGGAGGACTAGCCCCTGGATAAGCAGCTGGAAGAAAACATCAAAAATAAAATAATTGCTAAAGGGAAAGAAAGGCTGGTAATGTGCCTTTAAGTCCTTTGGAATGCCCTCAGCAATCAGAACCTCTGTGGCACTTGACTGGTTCCACCCTGGTGTGCTGGGGTGGTGGCACTGTCTATGCAGGAAATGTTCTATGAGGGTGCTTTGATTGCACTGTGCTTCACTTCAGCTCTCTTACTGAGTACCTACTGTGTGCTAGGGACAAACAAAGAGAGGTTAGTAAAGACAGTCTCTGGTCAAGAGTTGTTCTTAGTCCAGCGAGGGAGAGGGGCATGGAAACCTCTGGCTTGCCACAAGGCAGAGTAAAACAAGCACAAAAATACAGATTGAAACAATACTATCTAGGAAAACAGAGAAGAGAAGAGGAGCCTCTTGAAACCAGTAGCTTTGGTCCAAGTCAGAGAAATCAGTCACCCTGGAGCGTAGCAGGGATGCGAGTGAATTGAGGGGGGTCAGAAAGGTTCCTGGAGGCTGATCCTGGAAGAGCGAAAAGGCTTCCTGAAGGTGGAAAAGAAGGCAGCATGCTCGAGTAAGACTGTGTTGAGGGAGTGCTGGGAGTAGGGAGTGAGAGGCTGAACCAGCCAGGGTGCTCCCAAACTCAGATGCCATTGATACCCAGAATGGCTGCTCCTTCTTAACCTCCCCACTGCTGCCCATCTCCAGCCTCACCTGTTCTCAAGGGAATTCAGATATTGCTGGGATATCCGGGGCTCCAATATCTCGATTCTCTGTTCCTGGGACCCATGGAAGTCCCTTGCAATGGTTATTGCTTGGGGCAATTTCATTGTCAACATCCCCTTTGAGTCTACTGAGTCCACAACTTGGAACTCAGCCTTCTGACCTGGAAAGAGAAGGGTAAAAGTCACAATGATGTCTGGATTTCTGGAGGAAACTGCATTTTGGAATGGGTTGAGACATGACAGAACTGGAAATAGTGCCTGAAATCAGTCCTGTATGCATGACACTGATGTCTCAGGGCCCATTTGTTTCTTGAGCAATGTAAAAGTTTGTACTTTATCAGAGAGAAAAGAAAAATCAAATCTTATGCACACAAAGAGTACAGCATGGAGAAGGGGTAAAAAGACTAACTTTACAGTGGAGAAACTTGATAAACACTACCTCAGCCAGGTGACCAAGATAAAACACCAACAGTGAAAGCCATGTTGACAGTAGGTACCCTTGATTATGATGTAATGAGAATGGTACTTTACCTCTATTGTCTTCTTCCCCAAAACTCATTATTACTTCAATCTAACCATGAGAAAAAGACACCGGATAAATTCCAATAGAGAGGCATCCTACAATATGCCTGACCAGTACTCCTTAAAACTGTCAAGGTCATCAAAAACAAGGAAAGTCTGAGAAATTGTCACAGCCAAGAGGAGCTTAATGAGATATGACAACTAAAAGTAATGTAGTGTCCTGGACAGGATCCTGGAACAGGAAAGAGACATTAAGTAAAAACTAAGAAAATCTCAACGAAGTATGGCCTTTAGTTAGTAAAATAAACAAACAAAAACCTATGCACACTTTAACGACATTGTCAGCACCAGATAATTAAAAAATAAATAATCCATTTCAAAAAGGAGCAGGCCAAGTTGCTAAAAATAAATTCAAATTACCAATTTACTTCATTCGTACAGAGTTTTTTAAAGGTTGGTTTCACCTCTGCCTCTGAATTTTTTATGCAAACAGACTTTCCCTTAAAGGAAGTTAACTGACTTAGTCAAAATTTTTTTTCTGTACTCACACTTTGCCTGTGCCTCTGGGGAGTATTATGATCATGGCGAAACATCCTAGTCTTGGTTTAAAGTTGTTGTTTTTTTTTCTGTTTTTAGTGAACTGGTCATTTGGCAAACTGATTTTTTTGAGAACTAGCTTTTAGTAAATTGGTTCTTGGCAATTTGCTTTTCGGAAAATTGACTAAGAGTCTTTGAAAAATACTAATCTGAAATTTTCCTAAATCCCCTTTGCTTGCTTAATTAAACTCCACTGTGGAAACATCCGCCACCTCCGAGTAATCTGGGCACTGCTCTTGGTCACATAACAGCGGTACCTGGCACATGGCAAGTGCTCTCAAACCGTAGAGTGGTACTGTTAGAATTCTTTTCCATCTCTTGGTGAAACTTAAATGGGCTATAGCTGAGATGTCTGAACTGTAATAACTCCTCTCTATGAGCCATAAGTCTCCAAGTAAGGGTTCAATAACTTACCCTGGGGCTTCTAAAACCCAAGAAACCCCAGGAATAGCAGAGCTGGAGGCAAGAGAATGGAATAGAACTTCTGTAAATCCCCTCAAGCCTTTAGGGAGTTTCTGCTCACCAGTCACTTCCTATTCAGTCATGATCTCTAGGGAACATGAAAGGATAATAATAATAATGGCCATCAGCAGAATGATTGGGATGAACTTTTACTGAATGTTCCTTTTGTGCAGATATTGTAATAAATGATTTACGTAATTTATCTCATTTGATTCTTGAAACAGTCTAATTGCGTTTACAGATAAGGAAACAAACTTAGAGAGATGAAGCAACTTGTCCAGGGGTCACCCAGCTCTAAGTGGCAGAACCAGGCTTAGAAACCAGATGTCCCCAGCTCTACAGCCTGCATCTTTTCTTAACCACTGAGCAAACTTGCCTCCATTTTTTACCCATTTAAATGATAAACATATAAAGACGTGAGAAGACATCAGCTAATTTAAAAGTAAATTATTTACAAAGGGAAAAAATGAGAAAGGAAGACCATTTAGGAATAGTTTCCAAGAAAAATAAACTTCCACTTCTCCCGTTCCCTTCTTCTCTTGCGGCTCTTCCGTGCATTTCGTAAATTGAGGTGTGTGGACATGTCTATACAAATTCTACAGTTTCTTTGTTGACTGGTTGACCTGGTTGATGGCAATGGGGAGTTGAATGTGGGATGCAGTAGGAGGGGGCTGTCTACTGGCTGGCCATCTCACATGTACTTCATACTGACCTGAGAACACAGAATCCAGCTTATCAAACTGCCCTTCACTCTCCCCTCTCTCCAGTATGTCCTCCAGGGTGAGGTCTGTACTGTAGTACCGGCAGCCCAAGAAATTTCTTCCTCACCAGACAGAAGCAATGAAGTCTGTTAGCTTCAAGGATACTTCTGACAGCAATCATATCACCTCCAGCGTCCAACTCTTGGACCACAATTCTTGTGTTTGTCTCAAATACACTGGGCATTGTGTGTGGACCGGCTGGGAAAAGGAAGCCAATTTCAGTCTGGGGGATATTGGTTCAGGTTTCTAAATCTTCTACCTTTGGCAGCCTGGGGTCAAGGAAGATCCAATAGTTCTAAGACAACCAGGACTTGGGATTATTTGCCTTCCCTGTTTCTAGAAGGCAAGGTGGTCGCTATACACTAAGGTGGGGTGACCACTGCCAATACCAGATTCTCCTCCACTCCTCACGGAATGCTTCTAGAGGAAAGATAGAGCAGTGATTGCCCCCAAACAAAAAGTGAGACCTGTTTTCTCCATCTCCCACAGCAGAGTTGCCCTCTTGCCCAGAGAGACCTTGATGGGTGGGAAGGCAGGCCCACCGTCCCCCAGACAGACCCTCACCAGTGTTGATGAAGAGACCCCAGGAAGGGATGAGGTACATGGCTGCCCGACCTCACATTGGCTCTGACTCCTGGGCCTCCCTCCCTTGCTTTATTCTGTGAGGCAGTTGGATGGGTGCCCCTGCCAACCATGTCTCACCAAGACAGTGGTAAGTGGCCTCAGAAGGCAACAAAAAAGAAAGGATGGAGCGCACGAGTGGCTCGGAACTGGGCGCCCTGGCCAGTACCCCCCACACACACCGCAGGTCCTCTCGCCTCAGTTTCTCGTCACTTTCTGAAGGGTCCCTTATACTTTGTAAACTAAAATGAATCTCAAAGCCCCACCTGGGGCATCTCCCCACACCCACCCACTCTCCCCTTTACCTTGTCCTGGTCTAACACTGACCCCTGTACCTAACTCCCCTGCCCTGCAGGACCCTCCAGAGGCCCATCACCAGTCCAAACTGACACAGCTGCTGCTTCCCCAATGCCATTCAGCAGCAGCTCTTTGTCTCCACCATAGTGGACACTTTAGGCTCTCTTACCGCCAAATCCTTCTTATACTCTCCCCTCCCCTTCCATTCATCAATCAGCAACACTTTTCTTTTGCGATCTCTTTCCCTTTTCTCAGGCTCTGTTGCTTCTCTCCTGTGGCCAGGCCTCCCCTCACAAGCTTCTTGGGTTTCGCATCTGCATCCTACTTCTAGCCACCTTCCCCTAAGTCCCTTCTGGCTTGTCCAGGCATCTACTCACCCATGCTCCCCCTTCTCTGTGCCTGCCCTCATCATGGCAGCCAACTCTCAACTCACTCCAGTCCTAGGAATTCTTCTGGATGTCTGGAAAGGCAGTGCCCAAGGCCCACAGGCCCATCTCAGGTACCACCCACCTCTCCCCCATCCTCAGCCACTCACCAGAAATGGAGATTGTGAGAATCCCCTCTGTAAGATCTCCGAAGTGCCTGGCCAGTGTCTCAGGAAGCTATAATAAGGAATTGAAAGGAATCGGAAAGTTGGGTAGAGCTAGGTGCCCCACCTCTCAGGCCCTTAGATAAGCCATATTATGGCTGGAGGAAGATAAGGCAGGCCTGGTGAGGGGCGGGGCGGGGGAAAGAACCCTTCCCACATCTTAGATCCAGTATGTGTATGTATATATGTACACACATGTGTATATGTACACGCACACACACGCAAAGTGAGTAGGTGAGTCTGGGCCAGAGAATGGTGCAGAATGAGGCGCACTGGGCTGTGCAATCCAGTGAGTTTGGAATAGAGAAATAGAATATGGGTAGGTACCAAGTGCCCACTGCACCAAGGATATGAGAGTGATCTCACTGGAACCAACTACCCAAATGCTATGCTATGGTGGACAGCACTGAAGACTGAGAGAGCAGCAGTATCTAACACCCGTATGGACTGGCTGGGCTGGTAAGGAAGACTGAGCCTCGCTTCCTACCACAGGCTCCCATATGGCCCTCTCAGGAAGACGCCAACACTTGTCCTCCTCACTCACCTTTTTCCAGAGAAGGTGAAAAAGGATGAGTACCTCTGGCTCCACCCCTCAGTCAGAGATAAGCGCCCAAGCCCCGTCTGTCTTCTGGCCTCTGCCTCCTTCCATTCTAAAAGAACATTTCAGGAGATGATGATGGAGGTAGTAACAGCAGCAATACAAATATGGCCACCGTGTTCAGCATTGACTACTTGCTAGGCATTGGCTAATCCTCACAACGGCCCTGAGAGGTGTTATGCTTATACAACAGAGGAGGAAACTGAAGCTCAGAGAAGTGTCTTGACAGACCACGGAGCTAGTTAAGTGACAGAGCTGGGATTTGAACCCAGATTATTGTTGCTGTGTCCCAGCCCCTCATCTGACTGCACTCTCAGGTCCACGGAGGCTTCCAGGGTAGCCCCGCCCCCAGGACCCAGGCTGCATTTCTCCCAGTGCTGTGTGGGCCTCACTCAGGGGCAGACAGGGAATGGAGGAGGGAGGTGGACTTGGGCAAAGATCCTGAACTCTTCCTGACACCCACTCCAAGGTCATCGTGATGCTGGAGTCTGGCCAGAGACGAGCCCTGGCTGTGGGGGGGCAGCTCCTCCCTCCCATACAGGACTTTGTACTTGTCCCGGGAACAACAGATGATACTGCACAGAACAAGCTGAAAGGCCAGGAATCTTGGAGACAAAGAGTTACTTCACTAAAGGACTCCTGCCTCTCTGGCCACCTGAGCCTAAACCAGCCTGAGGGGTCGCTTCTTCCCCTGTCACTCACAGGAGGAAGCATGAAGACTCTTCTGAAGACAGAAAGGCCAGGAGGAGATGCGGCCCTCCCAGGAGGGAACACTGCGGGGAAGAGAAGTCAGAAAGTGGAGAGGCATTCAGAGAAAAAGGATGAGTACCTCTCAGGACTCTCGACTTCATTTACAAAGCCTTTGCTGAACTGACCCCCTCCCAGGGCACAAGCCATTTCTCTGCCAGCCAAGCCTGGCTCAGCCACCCTGTCCACAGCCTGCCCTGTCAGAGGAACAGCCAGGCAAAGTCACAGAGCAGAATTCTACTGAGGCTGCTTCCAGTTCCTTCACTGTCTCCTTGCTCTGGGGACAGTAGGAAAAACAGCAGTCCCAGGGTCCATCCCACTATCCAGGCAAGAGGGTCCAACGGATGCTCCCACACTGCCCTCAGCAGGAGCCACTGCCCACACCCTTGCCCCCTTCCCCAGGGCCCTTCAGGAAGCAGAGGCCAGACTCAGGGCGAAACAAGAACACATTGTCCTTTATTTACGTTTCTCAGAATACTGTACAAAGGGAGTAAAAATCCTATTCACACTTTGCTTAGAAAGATTTTGAGGTGAAAGTTCCCTATGATATATGGGTGGGGGTTGGGGGGACCAGGAGGCAGAAAACAGAGCCAATGCCCTCCCCTCCTCCCTCAGGGCCCTGGAGCAGGGCACAGGCACCCACACCTTCTCAAAGGTAACACAGACCCTAGTCAGAATGGGAGGGAAAAGGTGACACCTCAGGCTCCTGCCCCACCTCTCTTCTCTTCAGTGAGGAGACAGGGCTTGCAGGCCACTCCTTGCTCCTTCCACCGCCCAACACAAGCAGAGACCGTGTAGGACGCTGCAGCCCACCAACTCGTTTGGGAGTGGCCCCAACAGCCCCACGTGTGCATGCCACTCAAGGGGCCCTGCCCCAGCGTCAGTCTGCACAAGGAGGCTATGGGGTGAAGGACTGCAGAAGGGCCCCACCATTCATCATTCCCAGTTTCCCCATGTCCCTCATATCACTGCAGAAGGCAGTGTCAAACTGGACCTGTGCTTACGATGACTCACAGGCCTCTTCCACCCATCGCTACCCCTTCACACCATGCTGTGGGGGAAGTAACTCTCCGAGCCTGCCCCCTGCTCCCTGACCACTTCCCAAAGGATAAGGTTGGGTCTAGCTTCTGTCCCTCCCTCCTCCCTCTCTCACATCCTCCACTCCTCCTGACACCAGTCTCTGCTGCTAGGTGACATCCTTCTTCTAAGTCTCAACTCACCATCCCCACACCTTCTCCCATCCCCTCCCCTCCTCCACCAGGGCAGGATGGCAGCAACCCTGGTCCCCTGACCTCTGAGACCAGGACACCCACACCCAGCCCCACCATTCCTCTCCTTACCCTCCTGACTTCTACCCACTTCCCGGCATGGGTTGGAGGGGAGTTGCCAAAAGCAAGAGACTTGGATTAGACAGTTCTCTACCCAGAAGGATGAGGCACCGTCACGCACTGGCTTTCACACATAAACAAACTGAGGGTCATCCTAAAGGTTTCAGAACTAAAATGAAACGATCTAGAAGCTGTACCGTCCCCTTGGTGAGGTTAAAGTGCTTTAGCGGTCTGAAGACGAGCAAGTCAGCAGGGGTTTTCCCTGGCCTCTTGTCCCAACCTCACAGATGTGTTCAGCCTGGGAGCCCAGCCCATTCCATGGCCACCTCCCACCCCCACCCCCAGAGTCTCTATCCAAAAGGCAAAAGGAAAAGATCAAAAAAATCAGAAGGGTCAGAGCCTGGAGGCGGGGGCCACCCCAACCCCACTACAAGCTACTTCAAGTCAGCTACTTGGGGAAGTGAGAGGGAAAACTAGGGCCCAGAGGCTCAACTCCCATCTCTGGCAGCATCCAGAGGATCCTTCTGTCTTCAGCATCACAGCACAGGCTTTGACCCCTCTCCTGCCATCTGGGCAGGGAAAGGGGCTGTACCCTCAGTACTTATTGATTCCAAAAATCCGGACTCCATGGAGCTGGGGCAGCTTGGGGATGAGCACACTCATCAAGGACACAGTGTTGAGGATGAAATGGATCTGGTCGTACTTAGTATAGAAGCTGGTGAGGAAGTACCTGGTGGGGAAGGTTTGGGAGAGATATAAGATTCTATTTGAAAGACTCCTTCCTCCCTCACCCTCAGTAGGAAGAAGCAAATTCCCGACCACTGGGATGTTGTGGCAAAAGGCCTCAGAACAGAAGGAAGGTGGCAAGATCCCTCCCAACCCAGTCCCCTTGCTTTACCCCAGGCCTGTGGGCCTACTTCACTGGCAGGAAGGAAGCCCCAGTTAGGAAAAGACAGGACCAGGGAGGTGCAAGGCCCGAGCCCAGCATATGATCAAGGACACTCCAACTTCCCTTCCTCTCCTCATTCCTATGCCCAGTGCTAAGCTGGGGAGGGGCTTAGGCCTGGTGGGGCCCCAGGGTCCCCCAGACCTTGGCCTGCCTGCTAGTGTCCTCCTCTACCCGAGGCACTCACAGCACAATGGGTGTGATGGTCAAGAACTTCCGAGACGCTGTGAATTGGACCCCGTAGTCCATCTGCTCCCAGTGGGTTAGCAACCTCGCCTTGCCCTGGTCCGGGGTCTCGAAGGGTGTCCCCTTCACCGTATGTAGGAAGATGTACATGCCCTGGAGGAAGGGCCCTTCATTAGAGGACACAAAAGGCAAAAGGCCCTACAGCTCAGCTCCTCCACCCCAGTCACAGAAGTGGGCACCAGGTGATCTGGAGCCTCCCTCTGCTGGGCAGGGGCATGTGATCTGGAGGTCAGGATGAAGCAGCTGGGAGCCTGGCAGGAGAATAAGGGAACCCGCTGGGTGAGAGGGCAGGCCCAGCATGAGACACAGCCCTCCAGCCCCATGGGAGCCTCCCTGGCCACTGGGAAGGGGCAAGCTGATGGAAAGGAACTAGGCCCCTGCTTGCCCAGCAAAGGTGAACAAGGTAGCAACCAGGTGGTGCGGGAACACAGAGGGTCAAAAAGTTTGAGATCCTAATTTGGGAAAGGGGAATTTCTGCATCAGGCTAGGCACCTGGGTCCTGGGAACTCTCTGGAACCTTAGTTCAGCTCTTAATGGACCGTCTTCCAGGTCCACAAGGTACCCCATCCTGGAGATGTGGACAAATCTGCAGATTTTATTCCTCTTACTGGAGTGCACAGGGTTGGAACCCAGAAGGGGGGAGTGGGGCAGAGATGAGAGCTGGGTCTAGGCTCCAGTGACAGATGTTTTTATCACGTCACATGTCACCTTGACTTCTGGCCCATGTCTGAGGGCTCCTCCTACTCCTCGGCCCCACCAAAGAGTAGTCCACATCATTGGGGAGAGCGGCAGGCAGGCCCTCACCATGTTGTGGATGAGGTTGGTGAGGGTCCAGACGACAGGGACGCTCACGAAGGGGATGCTGAGCAGCACGACGTGGAGGAGCCCGATGGCCAGCACATAGGAGAGCCAGATGCCGCGGCTGTTCATCACCCGTGTGTTGGGGTTCACCTCGCTGTGTGCCGTGCCCACATTCATCCTGCTGCCCCTCTCCTGCTGCTGTTCTGCAAACAAGCAGCACAGGTGAGACAGGTCACACCACTTTCCCTGCCCCCTCACACCCTCCAAATCCTGAGGGAGGAAGGCTCTGATCTCCCCAAGAACTCCAGGCAGTTCTACTGTTTTGAGTCACAAACAAAGAGGCCAGAGAAGGTCCATGTGGACTTAACTCTATTCATTTCCCAATGCTGAGTTAGGATAAACACCAGGTTGCCTCATACAACAGGACCATGCCTTTCCAGGAAGGCTGCCTGGGTAGACAGGTCATCAAGAAGCATTCGGCCCCAGTACAAAGAAACCTCTGCCCATCCTTCAGTCTCATTCTCCAGAGCAATCCCATGAGGGCTCTTTTCCCAGGAAGCCCAGAGGAGGAGAGAAGAGGCCCATTCCCAAGAATCACAAGGCATAACCCCTGCTGGCTGTCTCACTGACGGGGGACATTTCTTTCCCTTCCTTACCTTCCCCGTCAGAAGAAACAAAAGGAGGTAGGGCCTGCAAGGACAGGAGTGAATGAAATATTTGGGGGGGTCACTCCTTCTACCCATCTCCCCTAATTTTTCAGTCCTGGGTCTCCCCTAACCCTGACCCAGGAGGACTGACAGGGTAAAAAGAGAGAGGGAGGGAAGAGAAAACAACAGACTAGGGATAACCTTTGCCCAGACCTAGAAGCCTCCTTCTTGGTGACACAAAACAACCCATACAGATGTTTTACCCATTCGGCAGCCATCCAGGCTAACCCTCGTGATGCCACCCACTCTGCTGCCAAACCAACAGGGCCCTTTTCCCCACCAGAGAGGCGAGGACAGAGAACATGGCCAACAACTATAGCTCCAAAGGTAGATGGAACCCACACCAACATACCCCTCCTGAAGACAAAATCACACCTGCAGACTCTCTCCTGCCCCCTTTCCTCTCTGCTCCACCCATCCTCACCCCGGCCTCCATTCTCAGCATCTGTTTCTAGGTGTAAGCAGCACCATGCCTTCCCTTGTCCACTCCAATGACAGAAGCATGCACCAGGAGGAATCAGAGGGCTGCCCTTGATGCCCAGGAAACAATGCATGCCAGTTGCATTCCTGGATGCAGGTAAGGAGAGGAATGAGCAGCCCCCCTTGTCCAAAGCTCAGCTGTCCCCAGCCCCCCGAGGGCCCTGTGACCAGGAGGAGGTGGGAACAGATGGTATGTTTGTACTGACTCACCTCCTAAGCTGAGGGAAGGTCCTGCCTGATAGACTCTAAGGGCATCACCATGGTATCAGCTCCATCTTTCCCAGGATGCGGCAGAAAGAGGTCCCAGATGGGAATATCCTGGAAGTGCCCAGAAGACCACCTCCCTCACCCTGCTACGACGAACTCCCTCAGACTCAGTTGCTATCTATCTCTGGCTAGGACCACAGCCAAGCCTGCATAGGAGCCAGAATTCTCAAGGATCAGTTCTTCACTTCCAGGATAATGGGAACAACTTTCCTCTTCTCAGACAGCTCCAAGTTTAGAGACCTAAGGGGAAACGTGACACACGACACACCTTCCCAACATGTAAACATTCTTGAGACAACCTAGGGTGCATCCTAGAAGATGCAAAGCTCCTGGGCCCACCAGCTCAGCCCATTTGGGTGGATAATTGGGCCCAGCAGAAACCCAGGGAACTAGAAAACCAGGACTGGCTCAGTTGTTTACCTTCCCAGGGGCTTTGGGTTGTTATGCTAACACAGCTCCTGGGACACCTACTACGCAAAAGCCTCCACCTGGCAAAAGCCTCCACCTGGCGGGGGAGGAGGGCTGGCTAGGAAGTGAGGAAGACTAAGCGGAGAGAAACAGTTCCTCAAGTCTGACCAGATTCTGCTGCTCCTCTCCACTAGACTTCTAGCCCTCCCTGGTATTTTGCCCAGAAGTGCCAAGAACGCTGCTGAATCCCAGACCACCCTACACTCCTTTCTGGATGAAACAGGGCATCCAATGAAGCCTGATGAGACTAGGAGGGGCCTAGACCTAGGACCTGACACCCTGTGAAGCAGCTTCTGAAAGCATGAATGCTATCTTCCCTGAGAGCAGAAATCCCAGGAGGCACCCCCCCCCCCAAAAAAAAAA
>NW_024345479.1:2221375-2221944 GCF_902729225.1 Pteropus medius | reverse complement strand
AAAAAAAAAAAAAAAGACAAGATCAATAAACTAAGAAAAAGACTGGCAGCCAGGAAGCACTTTTGAGACTTTTGTGTGACTAAGGGTACATAGCATTTCTATTAGTAAAATAACCAATTGCCCCTTGCCCAGAAGTGGAGAAATGGGGAGAAGAAGCTGGCAGAGGTGGAACAAGTCTACAGAAGCTAAGGCTGAAAAGTTCTGAGGCCATAGCTGGCAGGTGGCTGCCCGTACCAGTGCCAGTGCCAGATGTGGTTTCATAACCTGCCTCAAACCAGAGCCTGCAGCAACTCTGCTGTTAACTACTTTCTTGCTGGTAGCTTTCCTGCTCCTCTCCTTCCCCCTGGCTCCACACACAAATATCCCTACCCAGCCTGTCAGGCATGTCAACAAAGACCACCCTGCGTCCCAGGGCAGCTGCCAGGTGAGCGATTCCCATTCTGTCCCCCCAAATACGGGCAGCCCTTTCAGTGGCAAACCTTTTGCCTTCTGGATGAAGCGCACAAGACATCCAAGCTTGCAATTAGACCCCAACGGGGAGTACCTGGCAACACGCCACAATGCCACTT
>NW_024345479.1:2139880-2220433 GCF_902729225.1 Pteropus medius | reverse complement strand
CTGTAGATTGACAGGTAGTGAATAGGAGAAAAATAGACCTTTGTGTTTAAGACACAATGAGGAATGGGATTTAGGGCTTAAAAACCCTGTACCTCTACATTTCGGGGCTGCTCAATTTGGGGTCTGTGAACCCCTGGCAGACCCAGCTGGCTGAATAAAGAGCGTGTTTCCTATAACTCACTGATTTCTGGTGGTCCGTGTGTCTTTCAGGGGCTGGTGGCCACAACAATACTAAGATCAGATGGTACTGCTTTGGTGAGTAACAACTGCATTTGCGGTTTACATGTGCCCACTTTTGCAGATGAGGAAACTCTGAGTTTTAACTTGCTGTAGGTTCCTGCTGGGTACCACCTGGGCCAGAACCCAGAATTTGACCTCAGGTCAGTTTTAATTCTACCTCGCTGGCTCCACCTTGGCCTCAGATTGGCTCCTCCAGAAACAAAGGCGCCCAGACTTTTGCCCCTCTGGACCCTCCTGGAAGAGGGTGTTTCACTACTTTGGTTAGGATGAGATTCTGGAGGGCAGAGAATGGAGCCTGTGGGCAGCCTTTGTCCAGAGCCTCTCTACTCCTCAGTCCCACCAGACCCAGGCTGGCCTGGGTCATTCCACATCCTTGGCCTCCCCACATTAAACATCAGAAGAGAATACATGTCTTGGGAAGATTCCTTGATGAATAGTTAGGACCCTGATTTCCAGTCCTAAATTGGCTTGTGTGGCTTTGGGTGGGGAGGCTCCGCCTCTCCCATCTGCAGTTTTCAAGTCTGTATGCTCTAAAAGTAAGGGCACAGATATTACTGCCGGGGCGGGGAGGGGGCTGGCACTCCTTTCCCAGCCGCCTGACATTGGGCAGATAACATGTCTTAATCTCCAATTCCACACCTGTGAAACCCTACCTCCAAGGTTGTGCAAATTCAAAAGAATATGTAAAGCACCTGTTGCATTGTAGGAAGCTATTTCTGTAGAAGGTTGCACTAAATGGCTCTTGAGGTCTCCTGGGTCACTCCCACTCTTCATGTCACCAAGAGGCCCTTGTTTGAGTAGTTTCCACTGGCCCTACCCAGCTTCTTTCTAAGTCCACTCTGTGCACAGCAAGGCTGGACTAGCAGGATCAGATGATGTCATGACATGCCAACATGATTGGCAGTAATCATAACAAATGAATGTGAGGGGACAGAGAGAAGGCTGGCCCAGGGAGCTAGGGGAATACTTCTTTCAGACCTCTCCCACCCCTCCCCAGAGGGCTGCCAGGAAATAGATGTCACAAAACGAGTGGGGCCCAGGGAGGCACCTTGTGAGCACCAAGCAGGTGGATATCTGAACCACTCGGAGCAGGAAAACAAACAGCTTCTTGAATATTTCCAGGGCCAGTGGGCCAACAGTGCTCATCCTAATACCTAAATAATTGCCCCAGAGTCTGAAAAAGTTCTGCCTTGTGTTTTATAGAAGCTTCTCCTGGTTTGTGGAGGCCCCTTTCCTTATAGTCAGGCTTCTAAAGACATAAGCAAATAACTGAATGTTTTCCTTCCCACAGAAACCTCCCCACCATTTAGTCAAAAAAAGATGTCTCTAGTTTTCCAAAGTGAAGCTGCTTGAGTCTTTGACTTCTCTCTGGGATTCTTCCATTCTTCATCAAGATGATAGAGCTGTCTGGATCTTTTCTAGTTTCCCCACATCTCTGTGAAGTTCACTGACCCACTCTGGGGTTGCAGATAAGGTTCTGACTAATGCGTAGTCTAACAGAAAGATTATTGGACGGGTCATGCCTTATTAATAACTCCTGTTATCAAGTTTGGTTTTTTTTTCACAATGGGAATGAACAGAATTCTGACTCACTCTAGGTTTGTGGATCACTTTCTGCTTAATTTAGCCTGAGTCCCTGTCATCATCCTTTCTCCTTCTCTAGTTCTCTGCCTTCATAATTAGCATGTCTTCACTAAACACCCTTCACCCATAAATAGGCCTAAGTACTATTCAGAATGAGTGACAGCACTCTTATGTGATGCTAGGGAAGGCATTGCCCCTTGGACAAACAATTGGTAATATGTGCCAAGAGACTGAAAAATCAGTCAGGCCTCAGAGCCATGATTATATTTCTGGTAGCATATTCTCAGGAGGTACATCCTACATACTATGTGTGAGGATGTTCATTCCAGCATTACTTATAATAGTGGAAAATCAAAAGCAACCTAAATATCCAAGAAAAATATTATGGTCTATCTATTAGCTGGAATAGTTTGAAGCCATATAGTAAATGGTTGCGAAAACTATGTGGCAGTGTGGGAAAATGTTTGCTAGGTGATAATGAAAAGATCAGGAAAAAAATAGGATGAGCCTTCTCCAGGGCTGCAGTCAGCAAAATCTAGAAAGAAAAGGAGACTAGGACAAACATTCCTTAATAAATAAATTGTAAGGAAAAAGGAGAGGGAGAGACTTATAGATTAAAATAAATTAAGTAATATATCAACCAAACACCATGTTTGATTCCTGATTCAAGCAAATCAACTTTTTTAAAAAAAGATTTTATTAAATTCCAGGAAAATTTTAATATAGATGATTCGAATTGATGGTATTTATGAAATGTAATTTTTAAGGCATGATATAATATTGTGGTAACTTTTTAAATAAAAAAGCCTCCTTTGGAGATATAGACTAAAATATATGTGGATGCAATTATGATGACTGGATTTGCTTCAAAATAATCTGGGCTGGGGACATGGGGAAATAAAAGAAACAAGATGGGCCGTGAGGTGATGATTATTGAAAATGAGAGAAGGGACATGAGATTCCTCATATTATTTTTCCTACTTTTTTATGTTTGAAATTGTTCATAATAAGTTTTATAAACTTGCATATGCATTAACACTTATGATTTTAAAAAAATAAAGCAACACTGGTAAGATCCTGGCACCAGACTGCCAAGGTTCAACTCCCAGCTCCTATAGTTGCCAGCTGTGTGGCCTTAGGCTAGTCCCTGAACCTCTCTGTGCTTCATTTACCTCATTTCCAAATGGAGATAGTGATGATCATGATACTACCCACCTCATGTTGTTGTGAAGATGAACTGGGTCAATAAATGTGAAGCACTTAGAACAACTCCTGGCATATAGTAAGTGCTCTGTATCTGTCACCTTTGATTAACACATTCTACATTTGAATATTTGGGCATCTATTTTACTAGGCTGTGGAAATTCAACAAAATGAAAACAGGTCTTGTGCTAGGATGGAGGGGTTTGGAGTGATCTTTTTCATTCTCTAGTTTCAAACTTTGTGTAATGTGAGTTATTAGTTTTAAATTCTTTATAAAATGCATTTGTGTTCTGAAAACATAATAAGCCACCTTCATAGACTCTCCCTGCCCTCTGCAAGCACCTTAGTCCGCTGAGTGAGCAGTATCCCCCAGCCCTGGGGTGTTGACATCTATCTGGTGGCGAGGACTCTGCTTGCCATAGATAACACCATGTGGACAGAGATAGCAAACATGGGTGGGAGATAAACTGGGAACACATTTCAGGGGTGATGGCAGTGTTGGGAAGTGAGGGGGGGAGTATAAGAAATGAGCCCCTTCCCTCTACCCCTGGGGGAAAGATTGGCACCCCTCCACTCTTATTATCCCCTACTCTCCTCCAATTCATACCTGTTCCACCAACCCTCCTCCTCTCCCCTCCCGCATCCCTCTCCCTGCTCTTTCCTGAGGGGAGGTGTTGCAGGCATTCCCAGAGCAAGTGCAAGGAAGAAAAAAAACCTGTTTATTTGTTGGCATTTGTGTTTTGCTTGAGTAGGGGCCATACCAGGCGTGTGGTGGCAGCAGCGGGGAGTGGGTGGTGATGCTAAGCAGAGAAACACTGAGTGAGAGCCACTGAGCTGGTGGGATACAAGGAGGGGGTGCAGGAATGGCAGCATTGCCAGTGGGCACTCCGTTTTCCTCCCTTTGCCCAGCCCTGCGGTTGGTTGGCTATTTTGGGCTACAGAGGAAACAGGCTGAGAGGCCAGAGCCTCCAGGGCCAGAGCCAATGCCTGGGAGCTGGAACCTTCCTCTGGGAACCAAGAGCAGAGCTGTTCTTTAGGATCTCCTCGCTCTGCATTTTTTTTTTTATATAGATAATTTATATTTTCTCACATGGAGGAAAAAAAGCACTTTAAAAAATAATCCATAAATATTATAGATCAAAAGGGCAATGACATAAAAACAGTAGCTTTCAGAAAAGATCCTTTGGCGCCCTTCCAATTGCATTACTACCCCTTGTAGACCCCGCCTCTCTGGAAATTCTGGATGGCCACTGCCCCAGGTCACCCTATTCTCCTGCCCGATGCCAACTCTTCCTTCAATAACAGTCACAGCTAACATTATTTAGTGTTTGCTGTGTTCCAGGTACTGGACAAAGGCTTTACATGTATAAACTCTTCTAATCTTTAAAATAGCTTTGCAAAGTAGGTATTTTTATTATTCCCACTTTACAAATAAGGAAACTGCTGTAGAGAGTTTAAATATTTTGCCCAAGGTCACACAGCTGGGAAGTGACATTTCTCCCAAAAAGTGATTCCTGGCCACACCTCTGTCCTGTGTGTCCCTCATGTTTCCACAGGTTCCTTGTAAAGATTTCTATCCTGCCCTGAGGGTGCAGTGTTTATCTGTTACACATCCACTTCTCCTGCTAGAGTGCTTGCTTCATGTCTTACTCATAGCTGTATTTCCTGCACATAGATGATTCTCGATAAATGTTAGCTGAAGGAGGTAACTCAACCACATATCCCAGACTACAGCCACACTGAGCTCCATTCTCAGAACACTTTGCTCTTTCTCGCTCTTGTCTCCACCTATAATGCTTTTCCTCTGATCCTCTTCCATGCGATAGACTCCTCTTCATCCCTCAAGGCCTAGCTCACCTGTTGCCTTTCTTGTGAAGCCTTCCCCATCTGCCCAGGCAGAGTCCATTGCTTTGTCCTCTGGGCTCCTCTGAGTCCTGCAGACACCACTGCTAGAGCCCTGCCCTAGGCCATCATCTAGCTGTATTTGTGCACACATCCATCTTCTCCTGTTGTCTGGGGGACATTTTACTTCTCTCTCATCCCCAGTGCCTAAGAGGCACAGAGCTGGGCATTGAACAATTGAGACTACATCAAAGGATAGGAGCAGAATGAATGGTAGAGAAGAATTTCTGTTCCAACCTTGTCAACCCCCAGCGTTCTCCCTTCTTTACTGAGCGCTGCACTTAGCAACCCTCAATTAACCACATCTATGCTCCAGATGGCCTCTCCTCTGTGCACAGACTGCTGCTTCTCCTACAGCTGCTGTGCTGGGCACCCCAGTCTCACTCTGGCAGCTGCCCTAGTCTAACAGTGAGATAACTCTCTCCATCAACAGCCAGGCTCAACTCTTGTGCCTTAGCTAAACTCCCTGCCCAATGTGAGAGAAGAATCGTGCAGGGGTGGGGATAGAGTTCTACATGCTTTCTATTCCACATTCAGGCACAATCCCAAAATGGACACTGAAGTAGTCAGTGGCACAGTGCCTGGGTCTAACAAGCAACCCCCAGACAAATGTTTCACTTCTCCTGCCCAAGTATATAAAATGTGTCTTATCTGATTCCTTGGGCAAATACCCTGTTTATGTCACAAGAATGAGTCAGTGGTGAGTATATCCCCAGAAATGACATCATTTGGTATCCTATCATCTGATTCTGGCCCTCATCATGCTTCTGAAACTGTTCAAAGGTCTCAAAGGTCACCTACAGGGCCAGCTTCGTGGACATCCAACCTGTGTAGTTGCACCATGCCCTGCACTCAGAAGGGCCCTGCCTTTGTTTTTGTGATCTGCTATTACCATCTTGACATTCGTAACAGTCTTTAAACAAGGGGCCCCACATTTTCATTTTGCACTAAGCCCTGCAATTGTATCCGATTCTGGTCACCCATAACCTCTTCAAAAATCCTTCTCAGAGAGTTCCCCACAGCGTATGACCTCAGCCAACTTTGTGCAAGTCTCTGTGACACTCTGGTCTTCTGTTCTCTTCTATAACCCAGTGAACATTAGGAAAGGATTGTGTAATGTGGTGGCATGGGCTACAAATGATGGGCGGGATCAAGAGGCCCTGGGGAATAAGTTGTCCCAGCCCTCCTTGGGTCTCGGGCATAAGGGAGAGTTAAACATACCAACTTGGGAGCCCTGGGCCCAAACAAATGGAGAGAACCTGAGTCAGCTCCAATCCAGAACATAAAATCAGCAGGAAAATTTGTAGGCAACCGTATCAGACTTCAGGCACCTTGAAGAAGCCCTTTCAACTCCTAGAGGGGCCATCTACCAACAATGCAGAGAACAAACTAAAATTGAATGACAGTGCTCCCTGCCAAGCAAGAGGGCTGGGCACCCCATGAGGAGCCAGGAGATTAACTCCTCCAGAAAGAGACAAGTTTTCCAAGGAAAAGGCTGAGGCAAGTTTGCTCACCGTAGAAGAAGATGCCACAGGACATGGTAGAGGGCAGAGAAGGAGAATGGGCGGAGGAGTCAGGGGAGAGGAAGCTGGGTTGCTGGAGGCAATGGATGTGAGATAGGGCCCACCCAGTTCTGTCCCACAGGCCTGCCAAGCAGTGATCTTTCTGCTCAGCCAGGCTCTGGGCCAGGGACAGAGGTTCTGGGAGGAAGAGTCTCCACCCCAGCTGGGAGCGAAGGAATGGGAGATGGCAACAACAAAGCCTTGGGAGGGGAGCCTGGGGCAGGAAATAGAATTGGGGCCTGGTCTCCCCAGGCAGAGTTCATCAGAGTCCAGGATCTGCCCTCTCTCTTCTATCATCTGGCCAGGCCATGGCTCAGGTATCTGACACCTGGGGCCCAGAGTCACATGCCAGGAAACCCAACACTCTTAGGCTGCAGCCCCCAACTTCCAGCAGCTACAAGCAAGCAGGACTTCTCTGGAGGACAGAGCCGGTCTCCAGAGCGGAGCAGCAGGGAGGCTACTTCTGGGAAGAGGGCAGCCCAGGAGAAGGCTCTCCACCAACAGGGGTGAGAGGCTGGGAGGAGGAAGGAGAGGATAAAGGAGGAAGCAGTGAGTGAAGAAGACCAGGCTGGGGCAGGCAGAGGGACGGATTCTCCGGGAAAACGGATGGCTGGCACGGCAGTGGGGCCTTAGTCAGTTAGCCTAGCTGGATGCCCTGAAGTCCTATCGCTGATATGTCCTCTTTGTCTCCTTCACACTAGTGCCAACAGGCCCTCTGGTGCCTACCTGACCCACCTGGCAGCCACCCAGGTAGGCTGGTGGAAAAAGAATTTATTCCAATGAGGGAAATCAATACATGGGTGGAAGCAGAAACTTAGAAGCCCCTAGACCCAGAATGACCAATAGGGCTTTGGACCAAGAAACTTCACAGATTAGCTCCAGAATCAAAGAGACTCTAGAAGAGTCTCAGGGCCAGGTGATCTTTTACCCAAAGGACCCAAATGAGGATCCCTAGACCCTAAAGAGGAAGCAAAAAAAGTCACTCAAGCCTGGGAAAGCACCCAAAGGAGGGGCTCCAGCCCAAAGGGACTTCACAAGGGCTCCTCAGAAAGCGAGAGCTGGCAGTGGGGAAAGGAATTCTCTTGACTCATTCTTCCTTTTTTATGAGGCTTTTTCTTCCCCAGATCCTACTCTGCTCCAGGACTATGCCAATCTGTGGCCATGCTCCCATCAGTTGGTCACCTCCTGTCCCTCCTGCTGGTGATGGGCACAGGGGGTATCATGCCCAGCCCCCAGGTCCCTCCCCAGGGCTGCTACATGGCGGAGGAAGCCGGTGAGAGGACATTCCGCTGCAGTCAGGCAGGCCTGAGTGCTGTGCCCACTGGAATCCCCAACGACACCCGAAAGCTCTACCTGGATGCCAACCAGCTGGCATCAGTGCCAGCTGGTGCCTTCCAGCACCTGCCTGTTCTGGAGGAGCTGGATCTGTCCCATAATGTCCTAGCCCACCTCTCAGGGGCTGCTTTCCAGGGCCTCGCGGATACGCTGCGGCACCTTGACCTCTCTGCCAACCAGCTGGCCTCCTTGCCAGTAGAGGCCTTCTTGGGGCTGCAGATCCAAGTGAACCTGTCTGCCAACCCATGGCGCTGCGACTGTGCTCTCCAGGAGGTGCTCAGCCGGGTGAGGCTGGCACCAGGCACTGGAACAGGCATCGTGTGTGGCCCGGGAGCCCGACCAGACCTCGTGGGGCAGGAGTTCCTGACACTGGCAGGACAGGAAGAGCTGTGTGGGACGGGGCGGGGCGGGGCCCAGCGGAGCACTGATGTGGCCCTCCTGGTCACCATGGGGGGCTGGCTGGCACTGGTGCTGGCTTATTTGGTCCACTATGTGTGGCAGAATCGGGATGAGACCCGGCGTCCCCTCAAGCCGGCTCCCGCGCTGCCTGCGCGCTCGGAGGACTCCTCCACCCTCAGCACAGTGGTCTGATGACCAGGGCCCCGTCCTCTGGCCCCGCACCCCACACACCTCCCCTGTGCTTACTCTTTCCCTCTGCTCCTTCTGCCCCCTGCAGCCCATCCCATCCCCCAAATTCTGGCCCCCCTCCTCCTCTGTCTCCCCTAAACTCATGATCTCCCTTTCTCAATCAACACCATCTTTGGTGCCTGGAGTTTTTGGTGTCTACTTTTGGTGCCCACTCAGCTCCCAGACTCAGAGGTCCAAAGCTCCTAAGTCCACAGTGGTAGGGGGATGACAGAACAGAGAATGACAGTAAGTGGCATACGTGCCAACTCAGAGGTAGGAGCAGGCAGCTATAGACGCATGGAGGGAGCCTCTGCCTGGCTGAGGTGATGTCAAAGGTTTCGGATGTTTGAACTGACTCTTCAAGAATGAAAAGGGCTTTGGGCAGAAGAGGGATGACCCTAACTGAAAGGTGGTAGACCAAGGCAAAGAAGATGTAAAACAACTTGGAATGTCTGGGCGGCAGCAGCAAGACCTACCTTGGGGCTGGAATAGAGGGTACTACAAAGGGTGAGGGGAAGGGGGAACCAAGCTGGAGTTGAAGTCAGGAAAATGGGGTGTGGCCAGATTAAGAAAGACCCTGAGGGCTTCCCTTCTCCTCCCTCACCTCTGCAGAGAAGCTCTCCATTCACTTCTTGACTCTTTCTTAGCCCCAAGCTCCTCTCCCTGCATCCTCTTTTGGGGAACCCCTGGCTTAAGGCCCCCTGCTCCCTTTTCCAGAGACTCCCCATCTTTTTGCTTTCTCTTTTATACACTGAAAGGTTTTCTGAACTCTTTTTCTTGGGGTTAAAGTCTTCCTTATGCCTGATCTTAGAATGGGTCACTCACTAGAGAGCTGGGGGCAGGAGACAAGGACCAGGAGGTCTCCCACCCCCAGAACATCACTCCAAGACAACTCAATAAAGTCACTTTTATTAATGCCCTTGATCTCTTTCTTATTGCTCATTTTCTTGAATGTGTGTGGCTTGTCAGTAAAGACCGGGAGGGCGTTGAGACCTTCACCACCACCTTCACCCCTGCTGTGGCGGTGGGCGCTCCTGCTGGGATGGATGCCACCTCCTCTCTCTTCTTCTCCCTGGCACTAGGCATTCAGCTCCTGACACTGGAGTCTATCTGCTGGGGATGCCAGGGCCCATGAATTAATGATGATGGAACTGGAAGGATGGGGAATGGAGGGGGCTTGGAGGAAGGAGGGCAATGTCTGGGCATCAGTCATCAGCTGGCAGTCTCCAGCCTGCTTGGGGGAAGGGGGGCATAGGAAGCAAAAGGAAAAGGAGCTATTGCCCCCTTAGCAATCTTATTTTCTCTCATCAGGAGTCTGAGCAGGAGTTAGGAAGAAACTAGATGTGCTCAAAGTTAATAGAATAATTCTTGGCAGGGGGCGGTTGGGGGCGGGGCCAAAGATCAAGATGGCTGGAGCAAGGGGCTATATGAGATATCCCTGTCATGAAATAGGCTTCTCAAGAGACCCAAAGGGGTCAACACACGCTGTCCCTTGCCCCCGCAGGGTGATCCACCCATGTGGCCTCAATGGAGGAAACAGCGGCTTTGGGGAAGCTTGTAGGAGCCCTAGGAGAAACTGAAGATAAGGACCACTGAACAAAGGTTCTGCCCAACTTGGGCAGAGCCTGGGCAGACTGGGTAACTACTCAAAGAGCAGCAAAGAAAGATCCATCACCTCGCCTGGTCCCTCTGATCTATCCTGACTTCCCTGTCTCCTTTCCAGCCTCCTCTCCACCCCTCCTCTCTCCATCTCTGAGGCTCCTCCTACCATTTCAAGGCTGAGCTCCCCCATATTATCCAGAAAGCCTCAACTTGACTCATCTCAGAAAAACCTGGAACCTGCCCCCATCCTCTTTTCTCAGAAGACATGGGCCTCCCCACTTTCCAGGGATGCTCAGGGATGGAGGAAAGAACTAGGTCATGGGAAGCTTCAGGCTGCAGCTTTGACTGTCCACCTCTACTACACCCTGGCCCAGGCCTTGGAATCCTGGTCCATCCTGTCAAACCCTCCATCAGTCCCATTCTGCTCACCCACACCCTACTGGAATCAGGCTGGGCCGCATCTCACTGGGTTCTGGGAAATAGACCGTGTAGACCTGTGGGGATGGAAGGGTGAGGGACAGGTGGAACATCATGTCTCTACCACTGGTGCCCATTCCTAGAGCCTCATTTGACTCCCTGTCATCCTGAGAAGCAGAGACTGAGCCTTTAAGATCAGCAGAGAGTCGGTTCTCCTACCCTGACACTTATCCCCTGTTCTCAGAGGTGAGCTCAGATGGGAAAGGATCCAAGAGGGAAGCTTTGGCTGGAGTTCTGGATAATAAATGTTCTACCAGTGATCTCCAAGGCCTCTCTCTTGCTCAAATTCCTTTCCCTCTTCAGAGCTAGGACAGGAGGAAAGGAAGCAGGAGGTCGAGTGGGGACTTGAGGTGGCAGGAGAGATACTTTATTGGCTCCTCTCCCCAGGGAGGGACCCCAGCCAATTTGGGTCCCCTGAGTCAGAACTTGGTGGGAGGGGGGCTTGAGAAGCTATAGCTCCAGCCCAGCCCATTGCAGGAGACTGGACAGAGTGGGGCCTCCACTGACTCAGAGATGCTCCCGCCTGGAGCAACAGTTGCATTCCCCTCAGCATCCTGACTTTTGGGTTGTACTTGTCCACTGGGCAGGCAGGAAAGAGTAGCATAACTGGTTTCACTCCCATCTTTATCTCTGCCAGGGATTAGGGATCAGTCTCTGGTGAGGCAGCTGGATGGCCTCATTTTTGCTGCCTGCTTCTGGCACATCCACCTGGTACATATACAGGAAGAAAGGGATGCACTATGTCAAAACCAACCTCACCCACTAGGATGTGCTGGAGCCAGGAACAAAGCTGTCAGGTGCCAAGAGAGCCCAGCCACACGCCTGGTCTAGCTCTGAGGCGAGAATCCGAGAGGCCTGGGGCAGGCCCCAGCTTGTCCTCCCTATGCAGCACCTCGGAGCCAGCAGGCTATGTAAAAGGGTGAAGTCCTTCACTCAGCCCTTCCGCCACCAGCTTCTTCCTGCCCTGTGGAGTAATGGAGAAAGCAGACACTGCCCACAGGGAGCGCCTAGTCGGAGGAGGAGAGATATAAACGAAACACTCAGGGAACTCCCAGACTAATGGAAGAAACAAGGTCCTTTCCGTTTGAGAAGCTCTGAATCTGGTGAGACCCAGACACACCACAGACATAGAGACTGAAGAACCTACAAAGCCTCACTCTCTACAAAAGGAAGTGAATAGAGACCAAATTGAGTACCAGGTCGCTGAGGGAGGCAGTTAAGAAGCAATGGGTAGGGCACAGCCCCACCCTTCCTGTCTTGAGCTCATGTGCAGACATTTCAAGTGCAACACTGAGCTCTCCTACAGAGTGAGGGATGTCAGCACCAAACCAGAAGCAACCAAGGCAGCTTATCCCAAGGGGAGGGACTGTGCCTCCCCATTAGACTAAGGGGAGTTCCAACTCGAAACAGGTTGACTTCATCTCTCTGAAACTGTCACCAACAACCTCGCCTGTCTTGGAGGAATGTTGCCCCACAGCAGGAATGCAGCAAACAAAGCAGAGCAAGGGATGCAAGCTGCCCGAACAGATGCCACCACAAGTCCATTCGTTCATTCAAGAAAATTTATTGAGTTACTACTACATGGCAGGCACTGCAGACACAAAGATAAGGAGGTCGTGGTGCCATCTTTGGGGACTTGACAGCTTAGTGTATTCAGCGATGACAGCCAAGGTGACGAGGTGTGCACAGGAGCCATGTGAGCCCAAAAGGATCATTTAAAGCCAACACTTTATAAGGTTGATGTACTTTGTTCACAAGAACACTCACTCGGAACTCATTCATTTTACCCATTTTTTAAATCTTATTTCACATAGAGTTCTAATAATTTTGGAAATACGGTTTTTTGCATACAACAAGTTAGAAGCAATATATTTGAAGTAGCAAAAAGTATATTACAGATAGAATAACAGCGATGAGAAATGACAGCCTGACAGCAGGGAGGGGCATTATTAAAAGTATTTACAAGAACTCAAAAAGCATTGTGGTAGGGTCTTTAGTGTCTTCTAAATGGCCCTGTGTAGACAAATGATTCTCTCTGCCTCAAAGGGGACTTTAGGCGTTGGCAAAATGCATAATATTAATCACATTGACTTTGAGTTACTTGCAAAAAAGGTCAAATCTCAGATTATCCACTCCCAGGGACAGGAAGCAGGTGATGCATTTGAGAAAGTTTCCCTTCTATCAGGGCAGAAGTAAATAATAAGAACAACTGTTGGAAATGCTCATTCTATCTGGCCTGCCTCCTTGTTCCTTCCTCGCATGGGTCCAAGATCTGCCCCTGGGGATGTGCAGAGCAAGCCCAATCTCTCTTGGTCATGATAGCCCTTTGGTTATGTGAAGATGGCTCTGGAGTCTCCAGGACTTGGAGTCAGCACATTATGGTTCTCGGATCTTATCTCCCTGTCCTGCTTAATGTCCTAACACCATCACCAACCCACACGACTGCCTTAGGTCCCTGGAATCCAGTTTGTCTTCTCCGAGTCACAATACTCAATTCTGCGCTTATGAAGATAACTACCTTCCTCTTCTAGAATGTTAAATAAAAATCTCAAGTCCTCTTAATAAAACTAATGTCTGAGGCCAGCCCTCAATTCTCATTCACTTTTGGGGTCAGGGCAATTTATCATGCAGAGTCAATCAAGGAGTTTCCTGTAAGGGATGGATGAAAACAAGCACAAGGGCCTGTCTATCCTGTAGAACCAAGAAAAGACTCCAAGATCATCAGGACTGTTCTTGCAGGGCTCCCGGTAAATATCTCTGTCACAGGGGGTGGCAAATGTCAAAATTCCTTGGACATCCAAAACCTTAGCATTGTGAATGATCTGGAAAACCTAAGCAGAGGTGAGTTGCAGAGTGGGGTAGGGAGTCAGGTTGAGGATTCCAGGCCGGGTGAGAGGGGCTGGCCCCAAAGGACATACCCCCACCCAAAGCTGTACCAGCTGTCAGAGCTGGTAAAGATCTTTATTTTACAAAAGGGCAAGGAAATGGATGGTGAGTTATCCAAGGTCACACAGGGAGTCAAAGAAGAACCAGGACTAGAAACTACGGGGCTCCCGTCCCTCTGGGACATACACACACACACTCCCTTTCCAAGAAGATGGGATGAGGGAGGCATAGGGAGAGACAAGGGTGGATCCATGGATGCAACTGAGGGAGCAGGACATGGACAGGAAGAGGGCCCTATCCCACCCACCAAAGGAAACTGAAGAAGCTTCAGGAGTGTGGGGAGAACCTGGTGACTGAGGCTGTGTAGACGCCGAAGGAAGCCACCCTGAAGAGGGGTGGGCAAGGCTGGATGTGGCTTTCCATTCTCATCCTCACTGCTGGGGCGGTTCAAAGCTGGGACTCTCCCAGATTATTTCTCTGCACCAACCGCATCCATACACACACTCGCCCCCACTCCTTCCCTCTCACAGTCCTTGAATCTCTGCTGCGTTTTTGCCTGTAATTAGGGTATCTCTCATCCATACCTGCCTCTCATCTATTTCTCCTAATAATGGTATTTTCACCTTTTTAAATACCATTATTTTTGTCTAAAAACTTTTCCATCTATTGTCTCACACGTGTCCTGTGAGGTAGGCTAAATTGCTATTGCAATCTCCATTTCCTAGTGTTTAGGAAACTATCTGGGAAAAGTCCAGTGGCTCGCCAGCTACTTGGTGATAAATCTGTGAGCAAAATCCGGGTTTCCAGACTCCCAGCTGGTGCCTTCCCCTTGCAGCTCCGCCCCCTGCTAAAGTTTCCCCACCCTCTGCCAAGTTCCCCTCTTTATTTCTCCCATCTCCTCCCCCACAAGCCACACACACACACACACACACCGCGCACCCACCCTGACTGCCTGTCTTTCCCCAGGGCTCTCTCAGTCCCAACACCACTATCCACTTGCGTTAAGCAGTAGTCACCTGGGAGAACAGCGGGGGATGCTGGGTGGAAAATGAGGGAGAGGAGAGGCAAATAGCCCAGGGTCCATCCCCACGCCTCGGGGTCTTTGGAGCCAAGCTGAGATCTGGGAGGTGGGGGGGTCTTCCACTCCTTTTTAGGGTCTGACCCATAACCAGCTGGTGACCCCACAACCAACTGGTGACCCCAGCACCTTCCTGGGCTCCTTCCAACCCCTTCCGTGTGGCTCCCTAATGCCCGCACTGCCCATCACTCCTCCCACTCCCAGAAGTTATGCTATGTGTGTATATGAGGTACCAGAGCCAGCCAGGAAGGCAAGGAGTTGGGCATCAGTGACGGCCAGTGTCCCATTTCTGGTCCCCACAGACATCCTCCCATTCAAGGAGCAGAAGCTAAAAACGATCCCATCTAAAGGCAAGAGAAGCTAAAGGACTCTTCTCCCCCTCCTTGCCCCATAAATGTAATGGGGGCTGGAAAGGGTGGACAGAAAAAGTCTTAGAAGGCAAGAGGGACACAAGACAAAGGAAAGAAACTGGTCAAGGGAGGAACCCAAGCCCAGAGCCCCTTCTCCAAACCGAGGGCGACAGTGGGTGGGACGCAGAAGAGTCCTTCAGACTTTGGCAGGACGTGGTGACGACTGGGATCCCAGCCACAGGTTTCCTGAGGGCTTTAAGTGCGTCCTCCCTGTCCCCAGCCTCCAACATCCTGTTCCAGACAGGTACAGGCTAAACTCACTATGAGGGTGCATGAGGATGCCTCTTCCCTTGGGGCTCTCAGTCCTCTCATTCTTCTGTCCCTCCATCCCCTCTGGTGACAGTTGGGGAGGTCCTTTTCCCCTCTGCAGTTGGGGAGGTCCTTTTCCCTATGGGAAAATACTGTAAAGAGTTGAGCTCCCAGGGCACCCCACACCAAATCCCGCCCTGATTATCTTTCCCCGAGAAGGAGTACTTGAGAGAGGGCACAGGACCTCAAGCCCCAGAAGCGAGCCGCAGTGCCTGGGAGTAGGGGACTCGCTGGGTAAAGTCATGTGAAGGTGGAGTAGTCCTGTACTCAAAGCTCAGTCAGGGCCTGAGCTGGCCTCCTGGGAGCACACAAGGTTTGGGACGCTGTAGGTTGAACAGAAGGATCTGCTGGTGCTCAAGGGCCTGACCCCAGACGGGGGTGGGGCGCCCGGGGGCACGGCCTGGGCAGAGTGGACGGGGTTGCAGGAGACCAGGGGTAGGGTGATTAGGGAATTCCGGAGATGGCTCGAGCGTTGACCCATAGACTGAGGATGCAAGAGGCGGGACTTAAGACGCCTGGGGGCGGAGCTGGGTTGCCTAGGGTGGAATTGGGGAAACGGGGGCGGGGCTGAAGTGGCGAGCGGCAGACTGCAAGAGCCCGCGGCGCGGCGGGGGTGGTGATGGCCTGCCTAAGAAGCCGGGGGCGGGGATTAAGGCGGGGCTTAAGGATGGGTCGTCCTGGAGCCGGGCGTGGCTGGATGGGGCGTGACTCGCCTACTTCTCAGCCCTCGGGTCCACTAGAGGGAGGTTTTTTTAGGCCGAAAGAGAGTGGACCCCTGCACTGAGGGAGACCTGCTCCCCCTCCTTTAGAAAGCTCCTTGTCTGTCTAACTGCAGGAGTATCTAGCTAATCACTCCTCATCAATCTGCCAAGTGGATCAGGCCCTAGATCTTAAAAAACCAGTGGTTCAGGGAGTCCAAGGAGAGAGCCAGGGACACAGTCCTCGAATGACTGGAAGAGACTTCTAGCAAACTCATCTAGCTGAGTGCATCCTCTACCTGCTGGGGGCTCTCCGTGGTGAGGGTTGGGAGTGGGGATGGGGTCAGTTCCCATTGGGCCTGACGGGCCTGCTGGGTTAGGCCCAATGGTACTAAGCAGGACCTGCAACATAATCTACGGGTTCCAGTACAAAATGAAAATACAAGACTCCTTGTTAAAAAATTATTAAGAATTATTATTCATGACGGCAACAGCAGAGCATTAAACCAAGTATGGGGCCATGTGCAACTTGGCAGGTTGCATGCCTGTGAAGCCAGCTCCTGTACCAAGCTACAGGCAAAGTTAACCAGAGTCCAAACTCTGTTGTCCCCTTCTCCAAGGAAAAGGCAAGAGGTGCAAGCCCACTTACTCTCCATCTATTTTTCTCAAGAGAAAAGAGAATATATCTTTCCAGGAATCTTCTCTCATCCTCTCCTGGAGGGTAAAGAGTGAATCTGCTGCCTCGCGAACACATACACACGCACACATTAGCCCCAGCTCCCAGAGATGCCTTACAATCTCCTGCCCGCCAGAGAAAGAGAGTATGCCCTTGTCTCCTCCGCGATCTCCCTTCCTTTACCCTTGCGGAGCTGAGCGCGGAGCAACAGCAGTTGCTGGCCATATCCATGGAAAAAGGGTTCCTTCCCCAACAGACGTCTGGTGAGGCATCTGAGAGTCGCAGGATGGCTGCAAGGAAAGACAACTAAGGTAAAATTGAGTTTGACCACTAGAGGGGATGCGGGAGCTCACCCAAGTCTAACTCCTCACTCAACCGATGAGCAGTCGGTACAGAGAGCAGAAAACACTTCTCCAGGCCCATGCTGCAAGCTCCTAGCAGAGCTCTCTACAGAACTCAGATCTCCAGATTCTTAATCTGTGCCCATTTCTGACTTTAGCACTAATGAGCAGAGGGGTCAAGGGTGAGGGCAGGGGCTGAAATTTAAATTTTTACTGCAGACCACCTCTGAAGTTGGTGGCTCCCTAAATGCAAAGCATCCTGTGATGTTTATTCTCTCCTGTACAGATGGAGATCATCCTGGACCAGAATTTCTTCCAGGAGGCAGTGCTCTTATGTCTTCACTTCAAGCTGATCAGAGGTTTCTGGGGTGAAAAGCCAAAGGTGATCCAGGCCCTGGTGGAACTCTACAGCCTTGACATACAAGGGGATGGACTCCTCTATACATGGGAGCCCAGTGCCTTGTGACCACTCTGTTCCCTCTATGCCACTCTCTCTTTCTTTTGGGTGCTGGCCAAAAATGCCTGGCCATCCCCAGCCAGGACTGGGAAAACAGAGTGGGGCTTGGCAGGGGCCTGGGGAAGCTAGTGAAATGGAGAGGCACTTCAGCTCTAAGTGCCCTTGGAGGCAGAGCTTCAAAAGCTCCATCTGGGACACTCCATCTGGGGGCTTTGTCCTATCAGGAGGGCCTAGCAATCACAACTGAGGAGCAAAGCCATGAAGTGGACAGGAGCTGTAACACCTGCTCCAGCTGCATCGTTAGCTCAATGGGCTAACGTATGTTCATCACTTCAGTTCTTCAGCACAAGTTCAAGTTGAATAAGTGTCATAAGACATTGAACAGTGTCTGTTCAGCCAGGAGTTTGAATTTAGGAAGAAACCTCAAAGTTTTTAGGGGATAAGAAAAGAGTCTGAGGATTTTACTCTGTTCAGAAAAGAAATAGAGTTTATTTATGGAAATATAGCTCACAATCTGCAATCTGAAACCCAAAACGTCCAACCTCCCATAAGAGACATAAAACTCAATGCCCTTGGGGTGTGTTCTTCCTGCCTCACCACCAGACTGTCATGCCCTCATTCCAGCCTGTCTTTCTCCCTAGCTGTCCCACCTCCTTTTACTCACAGAAGGTCTAGAAGTATGTCTGTGCAAGGGGTCACTTCCCCCAAATGCTCCAGCTACCCCACAACCTACAAGTGGGCTGTGTATCCTACAAGCATGTTCCTGAAACTTCTTCCTGACCTCATTACTCCCAGAGTTCCAGCTTCTTCCGGTTCTTGCCAGGATCACTGCCTTCCACCCTATTGAACTCCAGTAGTCTACTCATCTCTCTTTTCCCTTTGGTCCCTTCCTGAAGAGAAAATCAACAATAATAAAAAGGAAAATGGGTAAGGAAATAACATCCTTTCTCAATGTCTTTGTCCTCAGTATCTGCAGAGCATTCCTCGGGTCAGAGAGACATTCAAGTTCCCAGAGAACAGGTGGCTGGGACTTACTCTCCCCTCAGTCAATTCCCTTCCCTGATCCCTGTCTCCTAGCACCACACACAAATCACAAGCATGCGGCGCACCTCAGGGGTAATTATGGCCCATTACCTCCCTCGATTGACCACCAGAGGGAGCTAGAGAGCAAAGCCTGCCGCCTGCATCAGCACCATGCACCACCCAGCCTCCTGTTGCCCTAAGTCACTTTTAATGGACCGAAAGAGTTCTCACATATTAGTCAAACCTAAATCTCTTACAGTGCAATTTAGATTATGTGCCAGATTCCCCTGAACACACTCAGGACTCTAAAAAGGAACCTCTGGAATCTAAAGGGATTCTGTAGCCTTTCTCTAAGACTATGGAGGTGAGATACGTGACGAAAAGGAAGGGCATCCTGGATGGGTGGGAGGCGCAGCATAGGGGGAAGCCTGACACGGATATTTTAAATCTAAAAGCATAAGACCTTTAATCTGGCTGACACTACAAGCTCTTATTTCTTCTCTCTGTCTTGAACCCTCAAAGCCTCCTGTTTGGAACACCATTAGGTGGTTTGGGGGATGGTTCAGGTGGGAACCGGACAAGGAGAATGAGGACAAGCCTGGAAGAGATCAGAGTGAATGAAGGAGGGCAAGAGAAATTAAAAGAGCAAGACCTCTGGGTCAGAGGAGAGAAAGCTGGCTAGATGGACTTTTGGGGTCCTCAGAGAGAACAGATACGTGTGGCTTCTTGAAACCACTGTTCTCCAGATTTTTGGAAGACAAGCTGTACTGGAAATCTTGGCCTGCAGCCAGTGGGAGGAGAGAGGACACCAGGAAAACACTCCCAAAAGTCTGACCAAGGCAATGGTGGGCAGGTGAGAGGGTCCTGAGTGGGACCACGTACTTTGGAGCTAAGGAATAGGAGACTATACAGCCCAGGACTATATGCTGAATTGAGATGATGTCACATCAGTATACTGATTAAGAGATACAGACAGGAAGAGGCAGAAATCCCAGAAGAGCCAGGAAAACATAGAGATGAAAAGGATATTACACAACACATTTCTGCATAAATATGCACATGTGAGAGGGACCAAATGACAAATGGCAAACCTCCCATATGTTCAAGCTCCCACCTCTACCTCTCCTAAGGAGGAGGGATGTTTGGTTAAGGTAATGGTTAGGGCTGTCAAAGAAGTAGAGAGTGCTAGCTGTGTAAGAAGCACCTGGAATAGATGGGGAGAAAGGTGAGCAAAAAGATGGGGGGCAGGGACCAGAGACGAGACCCAGCAGGGGCAAGATCTTGTGTTGTTTTAAGACATAGAGAAGAGAGATTTGAGAGGATCTGTCATACTGAATGAGACTTTTGGGGACAGAGGTGGAGTATTTAAGTTTTTAGGGAGTTTTATTGAGTATGATGTGATCTAATCTCCCTGTTCACCACCAGCCTCCTCAAGAAAACCCCCAGTAAAGACCTAACTTACTCCTCATGGCTTTCGAGGTTGCATTTTGTTTTCGGTGCTGATACTAAGGAGAGCCTTGAGGTGAGAGGGTGAGGGCTCAGTCGTATTCAAGTTATACATGCACACGTACATATCCCAACACTGTAGGAGCTGGCCCGTAAATGTCTTGAATTGTCATCTAGAGATCTGATCATGTATGTAAAGTCCGTTTTAAAATTCCTTTCAGGCAGGGACTTAAGAGTAGGACCTGAGTGACCTATGGTGAGATGTCCGAATTCCCATGGCAGACATGAATTTTGGGTTTTCCACTAATTCCATATGCCTCTGCCTGAGTATTTGTGTGTATGTGTATGTACAATATTCCATGAAGAGCACAGACACTGAACACGAAACAACAGAAAACCATTTCTGCCTACAAACGTATGCTTCTAGTGCTGCCATAGATACGTATATGTAGCTAAAACAAATGGAGTGAGATAGTAATATACAAGCTGACAAACAGAAAGATGGAGGCAACTTTTCAACTGCTCTGCTTTCTGCTGGAATCCGCTGACACATGGGATTTCTTATCCCCTTATCACACCCCCAAGGCCTCATCATGAATCCTAGATGCTTCCCAATGACCATGATGATGACAGAACAGAGATGCCTTCCCTCGACTCTCTCTCCCTCAATCTCTCTCTCTCTCTCTCTCACACACACACACACGCACACACACCAACTTCCACTGCCTCTCTCCGCAGCCCCTCTCCCAAAGGTGCCTTCCTTCTTCTCCTCTCAGCCCATCAAACCAACCTTCAGTTGCCACCTGTCTCTCACCCTTGGCTCCCCCACCCACGCTGGCACCTGCCTGGCAGCTCTCCACCCCCTCAGCCCTCAGAAGTCCAGAGCCCAGGGCCCGAGGCAAGGCCCACATGGAACAGGTTGATGCTGTTCTCCCGGAAGTGGAGCAGGAGAGGGGTGGGGCCACTGATGCAGGCGGGGTCCCTGGAAGCTTACCTACATCCTTGCCTCCACAGAGGCATAAAGCAGCAGGCCATCCTGGTGAGAGATAGTCACTCTCTCAACCTATAGACCAAGTGAGCCCTGGGCCCTCACTTCAGACTCAGCAGCAGGACAGGATCCAGCACCACTCCCTGGTAAGAACTTGATGACAGTGGATAAGTCAGGAGTGTTCTAGGGATGAACAAGGATATGGGTGGGTCAAGAAGGGTCTACGAATCCCCTAGAGCCCAATGGGGTAGATATCTGATGGGCCTTGTGGAAAGAAGGGAGAAGTGGCCCTGTGAGCATCTCTCTGGTGAGGAAGAGACTTCAGCCTCCCAAGCCCCTCCCAGGTGAACCAGCTGGCTTCAGGAGGTTGTCCTGTCCATCCTGGCCCTCCTAGGAATGAGGCTGGTAGAATGGCCACATACATCTGTGCATGTGCCTGCTGCCTCCCTAATTCTCTGATGCCTACAAGGGAAATGAGGCAGTTCCAGGCCAGCTGGTGTGTCCTCTTTCACCCACAAGGGTAACCCGGCTGTGCCAGCTGGCCACCCAGCCAGAGCACCTGGACTTGAACTTCAAAGACAGAGACTCAAGACTGTGAACCTCGGGCTCTTACAGGCCCCACATTCTCCAGGGCCCTCTCACCCCAGCCTATGTCTCCCAGGGTCATATTCACTAATTCATTCATTCATTCATTCATTCATTCATTCTGCATACATTTGCCAAGCTCCAAATCTGCACCAGGCACTATGTCTGGTGCTGATGCTAAGGAGATGACTAAGACCCATTTCCTGTCCTCTGGGAGGTTATAGTTGCCGTAGGGGAGAGAGTCAGGTAAACAGATCATAACAATATGGATTTGCAGGTGTTTCAGAAGGGCATGTACAAAGTGTTTTGGGGACATGGGGTGGAGTCACTAGGCTGCCTGAAAGAGTAAAGGAAGAGATCACAGATGAGTGACCCGAATTGAGTCTAAAAGGATGAATAGGGATTCTTTAGATTGGAAGAGGGATATTGTAAGCAGAAGGGGAGCAAAGGCAAAGAGCGGTGAAATCTCTGGATCTACTGAGCAGGACCTGGAGGGCAGTGGGTCCACCCACACCCAGGAGCCAGGAAGAAGAGGGCACAAGGGAAACAAGGGTTCAGGGAAGTGACTCCCACTCAAAAAAAGGGCAACTACCTTCCCAGGCCCTCGGCACCTCCCTCCCCTCTGCGTCCCTGGTTCCTGGCTGTCGTGGTTTTCTGGGAAGATGTGGTAGACATAGCTGTATGAGAGGAGCTTTACTTCCATCGCTAATGAAACGCTCCAGCCAGGCTCCAAGTCTGTGAAGAAAATGACTGTGGAGTCAAGAAAGAGCCCTTGACAAGAAATGGCAGGTGTGGCTTCTCTAGCCAGCCACGTGGCTTCGGACAAGTTGTCTCAGTTCTGGAGGCCTTGTTTCCTCATCTTAAAATGAAGACTCCTTTGATTCCTTTCAACTCCGACATTCTGAGAATCCAGGCACCCTTAAGGGCTCCCTACTCACCTACCCACCCAGAGCTGGGTGATCTTTCTCTACAGGAGCCTTACCATGCCCTGGTCTCCCAACTTACCACTTTCCTGTCTCCCCCCACCTACCCCACCACCAGAAACAATGACCATGTTTGAAAATGTCACCCGGGCTCTTACCAGACAGCTAAACCCTCGAGGGGACCTGACACCCCTTGATAGCCTCATAGACTTCAAGCACTTCTACCCCTTCTGCCTGGTACGGAGGAAGAGAAAGAGCACGCTTTTCTGGGGAGCCCGGTATGTGCATACTGACTACACCCTCCTGGATGTGCTTGAACCCGGCAGCTCACCTTCAGGTAAGCCTCAGGAGTAAGGTTGGGTGCTGAGGGACGGGGGCCTACGACAAGGACACTGAAACTCTGATTAGATGTCATCTAGCCCAAAGTTCTCAGGAGACAGAGGAAGAAGGATAGATGCCGCTCAGCCCAGGCCTTTTCGTCTTCTCCCTCCTGCAGATCCGACAGACTCTGGGAAGTTTGCCTTTAAGAATATGCTAGATGCCCGAGTGGAGGGACAGGTGGATATGCCAAAGACAGTCAAAATTACAGGGACTGCAGGGCTGTCTCGGAGCAGCACTCTGGAAGTCCAGACACTCAGTGTGGCTCCCAAGGCCCTGGAGACCTTGCACCAGGAGAGGTGAGACTGGGCAGGGTTGGGAGGTTACCGGGATGGGCTGGGGTGGTGCATGGAGGGAGTGCTTTGGGCCTTGACTTAAAGGTCACCACAGGGAGCTCCTGGAGATGACCCCTCTGCTCTATAGGTGCCTCCAGGCCATTTTCTAACTACTCCACCCTGTCCTTCAACTACTTAGTGCCACGTCCCCACTCTCACACACACACACGAAAATGAGTACGTTCACATTAACTCGCTGTGACCTTGGAAAAGTCGCTTCTCCTTTCAGGACCTCAGTTTTCTGGTGTTTTTTTTTTTTTTTTCTGAAAAATAATGGGGTTGGATGAAAATCTTGAGGGTTCCTTCCTACTCTATGACTATGAAATACACTAAAAAGGGAAGGGGTCTTAACCACCCCCCCACTGTGGCTCGAGCACAGCATTCTGCTCCCATAAATGAAGCCTCCAGTCCAGTCACACACCAGGCAGCCCGTGGGAATGCTGCCCCAACAGCACAAGGGGTGTGACAGATACCATGCCAATGCTGGGCACCTCAGATGTTTGGCTTGACAGGGAAACTGTCTTTTAAGTAGTTAAGTAGTAGTTGAAAGAAGGAGGTGAGGGCTAGGGAGGCAAGAATAAGGACTGGGATGCTTGGGAAGTCTTCCAGTTAACATTCATATAGTCTCACTGAGTGCAAAGCCACCCTACTAAGTGCTGGGGTTCACTAGAACATCTGGTCCAAAAACCTTGCGATCTAGGAATGTGAGAAAAATGTGCAAAAGTAACTAGTATCCAAGGCAAGAAGTGGTAAGTGCTATAGGAGGGCTTTGTCTGAGTTTTGTGGCGGGTCAGGAGAAATGAGGACTGACTTCACGGAAGAGGCAGCCCATGATCTAGGCCTTGCAAGATGAGTAGAAATTGGACATCCAGGGCTGGAAGAAGGGAATTACTAAGGCATATGGGTGAGAAATCTCAAAACCTATAGGGACCATGGATAGCCGGTTTTGCAGAAGTAGAAGAGGTATGCATGGAACAAGTGTGAGATAGGATGGGCCCAGATCACAGGGGACCCAGGGGGCCAGTCAAGGAGATGCAACTATTCTGTAGGTGCCAGGAAGACCTTGATGATGCTCTGATATGTATCACGATTAATCTGGCTGGATGGAGGAAATGTGTCAGATAGAGGATGAGGGACAGGGCTTTGAAGCAGACAGACTGGGCAAGACACTATCCACTGTCCATCAGAGATGTAAAATGAGGAGCTGAGTTGGGAAGGGTGGTCAGAACAAAGAGGGAGGAACAGATGCACGGCCTCTGGAGCAGCAGAATGGACTGGCCTTGGCAGCTGACTGCAGGGTGAGGGAGCGAGTTTTGTCAAAGATGACTTTGATAGAGATCTAATGTACAGTATGATGACTGTAGTTAATAATTCTATATTTTATGTTGAAAATTTGCTAGGAGTCTACAGCCATGCCACCCTGAACAAGCCCTATCCTGTCTGATCTCGGAAGCTAAGCAGGGTCGGGCCTGGTTAGTACTTGGATGGGAGACTACCTAGGAAGACCAGGTGCTGTAGGCATAAAAAATGAAAAATAAAGGATTGTAAGCTAACAAGATCCTTGCAGTCTGTGAGGTCAACCAAGGGTTGCCTTGCCTAAATATAATAATAATAATAAAATAAAATAATAAATAAAAAAAGAAAAAGAAAATTTGCTAGGAGAGTAGATTTCGGGTGTTCTCACTACACGCAAAAATAATAGTTACTGCGAGATGGATATGTTAATTAGCTTGACTGTAGTAATCATTTCTCTATGTATATCTATATCGAAACATGTTGTGGACCTTAAATAGATGAATTTTTATTTAAATAAATTAATTAATAATTAATTTAATAATCATGTTTATTAATTTATTAATTACATTTGTTAATTTATTGACTATATTTATTAATTTAATGGTTATATTTATTGATTTAATAATTAATTAAATATAAGAATAAAAAACAAAGATAATTCTGAGATTTGACCCAAATGATGACATTAGTAGAAACAGGAAGACAGAGTTTAGAAGCATATTTGGAGAGAAAGATTGTGAGTTCCTTTTGGACGTTTTGACACTTCGTACATGCCTTTCTGAAACATCTGCAAACTCATGTTGTTATGATCTGTTCACCTGACTCTCTCTCCTACTCAACTACAACCCCCTAGAGAGCAGGAAACGGGTCTTAGTCATCTCCTTAGCATCAGTCACAGTGCCTGGGGCAGACTTGGAGTTTAGCAAAGTGTGCAGAAAGAATTAATGAACAAATGAATGAATAAATGTGGCCCTGGGAGACACACTGGGGTGAGAGGGCCCTGGAGAATATGGAGCCTGCACTGAGACAACAGGCTAGGTGTTCAACAGGTAGTTGGAGTGACTACAGTTAACAACACTATACTCTATACTTGAAGGTTGCTAAGAGAGTAAATCTTAAAAGTTCTCTTCACAAGCAAAAAAAATACTTGTAACTATATGTGGTGATGGATGCTAACTCACTGTGGTGATCATTTCCCAATATACACCTATATCAAATCATTATGTTGTACGTACAAACTAGTACAATGTTATGTGTCAATTAGATCTCAATCAAAAAAATTTTTTAAGATATTTGGAAATGAGGGTTGGAAGCTCAGGACAGAAGTCAAGGGGAAGATACATAAGTGATAGTGAGCAACATAAAAATGAAAACTATAGGAATAGGGAGAAAGCTGTTGGAGAGAGGTCAGAGAGCAGAGAACTGAGAGAACAGAATTTTAGAGAACATAATATTTTAAGGAACCAAAGAAACTAGAAAATGAGATGCAGGCAGAATGAATAAGACTTAGAAGCCAGAAAGACAGGAACAGGACCAGGGCAGCACACTGTGATCAGGAGCCAAAAGGCAGCATCGTCTGGAGGGTTTGGACAGTAGAGTCCAATGTTGCACAGGGTTAAGGAAGGTCTTTGAGTTTGGTGGATTGGAGTTCATTATGATTTCAGCACAGGGGCAGAAATAGAAGCCGAATTATAAAGAATTTAGAAAGAGGCAGTGAGGAAGTAAAGACAATGGGTATGGGGATATCTTTTGAGATGTTTGCCAATGAAATGAAAGAAACAGAATGGTGATTTGAGGGAATAGCAAGATCAAAGGAGATATATATATATATATATATATATATATATATATATATATATATATATATATATATATACACACACACATATATATACATATATATATACATATATACATATACATATATATGTATATATATATATGCAAGTAGAGAGGGGAATTGGTATCAATAGCAGGAAAGAGGACCCCAGAAGAGATGAACAAGGCTGAAAAAAGGGAAGAAAGGGAGGAGAAGCCACCTTGGGGCCGAGGGAACGAGGATAATGACACCTACCTCAACACCCTGGAGGTAGGTGTCATTATCCTCATTCTATTAATGAGGTCACTAAGACTCAGAGGAGCTGCCCTGCCAGTAAGTGGAGATCTGGGTTTCAACCTCAGTCTTTCTCTAGAGTCCTCGCTCTTTCCCTGACACCACCATAATCTAGCACCTGGGAATGACCAAAGGAAAGAGAAGGCCGTGGTCTAGGTGGGGAGAAGCTCTGGACAATTCCATTATGGTTTCTCCTGCCACAGGAAGCTGGCAGCAGAGCACCCGTTCCTGAAGGAGATGCACGATAGAGGAGAGAACCTGTATGTGGTGATGGAGGTGGTGGAGACTGTGCAGGAGGTCACTCTGGAGAGAGCCGGCAAGGCAGAGGGTTACTTCTCCCTTCCATTCTTCGCCCCATTGGGGCTACAGGTTTGATTCAAACACACACACACACACACACACGCACATGCACACACACACTTACATTCAGCCTCTCCTCAGAGGCTGCATTAACTTTGCCCCATCAATGCCCACCCAGGATACTGTGTAAGACCCACTCCTTCTCCCTGCTCTTCAAGATCCAGGCCCCAGTTAGCCAGATGCAAATCTTCTCTCTGGTCAATGATGCTCAATGTGGCAGATTTCTGTGCCACATGTGATAGGGAACTATCAGGACAGGGGAAACTCAGAGTCGTGGGTCTTCTCTCATGATGCTCCCAATCTATAGGACAGACAGGCTTGTTCTCAGAAAGTTCTGTCTCATGGAGGAGACACAGAGGTTAAAGCCTAGAGAACACAGGCTTGGAAAGAAAGCTCATTGTAAATAAGTAATGCTCTAATACCTATATCAAATTTGCATAAATATTCAAGGAATGGGTTGGAGCTAGAAGTAGGGGTTAGTCATGGAAGGCTTCTTGAAGGAGGTGAGCATGGAACAGATGGCAAAGAGTAAGAAGGAAACTCTAAGGTGGGACAGGGATGCACATGCAGATGATGGAGCAGGTCTGCCCAGTTCCTTCATGTGTCAGAACTAGGAAGAGAGATACAGATTGTTAGAGGGACGATGAGTGAAAATAAGTGGACAATCGTACTCCATGGAGTCCAGCCTGAATGGACAGGCAATCAAGGACACCAATGGAGGGTTCCCAACTTCTTATCTCCCCAAAGATTCTCAGGCCTGGCCCTCCACTTGCACCCCCACCCCACTGTCTCATACTTAGGATCTCTGTAGATACACAATTCTTCACTGTCTATTCCTAGGGATCCATAAACCACAAGGAGGCTGTAACCATCCCCAAGGGCTGCATCCTGGCCTTTCGAGTGAGACAGCTGATGGTCAGAGGAAAAGATGAGTGGGGTGAGCAGACACCAGCATATTCTCCCTTTTATATAAGAATTACCTGCACTAATACTAAGGCATCCTGGTCCCCTCTTGTAGCAATGTCAGGGAATGAGTGAAAGAATGTGGTCTCTTGTGGTTCAACTGCTGGAGACAGAACAGGAGGGGCTGCTCTGGAGAGCGAGTGAAGGGACCTGGTTCTGAGCATCTCCTGTGTCCTAGGCACCGTGTTAACTGAGGGAAGGGGGCACAGAGAGAACAAACACAGCCTCTGCTTCAAGATGTCTGTGGCCAATGGAGGAAACAAACACAGACACCAGTACTTGAAAGCAAGAGAGAAAATAGTGTGATAGGAAAGAATTCACAGAGGAAGAAAGGATTACTTCCAACAACAGAGGAGGAGCTGGGGATTAGATGAGGCATTTGGGGGCAGGGTCCTTAACGGAGCCTACAGATTTGAGATCAGAGAAAGGAAGTTGCAGCAGCCATTAAGGGTTCTGCTCTCCCCTCTCTCCCTCTTACAGAAATTCCACATATCTACAATGATAACATGCAAACCTTCCCTCCTGGAGGTAAGTGAGATTGCTCCCTGGCTCCCTACATCTTCTGCCCTGCCCCTGACATTATCTGCTAAAACCCTGCACCCTCAAGTAGCACATACCATAGTCCCTCAAGCCCTGGTTTTGTTTCCCAAGTCCCTAAAAATATCTATCCTCGACTTTAGGAAAGACAGATAGAGGTGTATAAATACCACCCAAGAGAGACAGAGAAACAGAAAGACGGAGACCAAAAGGCACAATTGGAAGCAGAAATAAAACTTGGAGACAGCGTGTGTTCCCGAATTACGGAGGCAGATGAGCTAACATGGTCTCCATGTGTTTTTATAATGATCACTGATAAAGCTGCCTTGACAACTGCTCTAGATAAAAAGGCACAAATAGGTTTTATGCTGACATATGTGCATTGTTTCTGTCTTCAGAAAAGCCAGAAGAGGAGAAGTTCATCCGTAAGTGTTTCCTGTCATTTCACTGTAACTGTTTTGACTCAGAATTTTAAAATTCCAGTCGTTTTCTTCTCTTCTCCATGGGACTGACAGGGAGCATGGCAGAGCAGGTCTCAGCAAACACTTGTCCTTGAAACGTGGCAGAAATTTCAATAGTCGAGGTAAAAGCAGTGGAGAAGGAAAGTCTCTGGACAAGATGCGCAGGTGGTCGGATGCCACAGACCTCTCCTCAAGGGCCGTAGTAGCTTGTAACCTGTTACACACACATTTGTGATTCCACTGCCCAGCCCCTGGGGCAGGAGCCGCTGAGTCACAGTGACAACTCAATCCAGGTGCCCTTTGTCCCATTGCATTAGCTTCTCTCCTGACCGATTCCTCCTGACTCCCACGAATGGGGCAAGAGTATCCTTAAGCTGGTCAGGACATCCCAGGAGACAGGACATATTTCCTAAGCCCCATTAATGTCTCATCCCCGGGGTCTGCTACTGTTTGGGAGGATTACATTCTTATCGCCTTTGTTTTGTTTTTTTTTTTTTTTTTCCTCAGTTATCCAGGCATCTGATGTTGGTAAGGAATTTTGTGAGTTTCTCCCAATATCTATCCTCTACTTTAGGAGGACTTCAGCCCGAAGGCAGTGGGAGAAGCATTAGGGTAGAGGGAGGGGAAGACAAGTCCCAGGTCCTGGGGATTGGCACCACTTCCAGGAAGCCACTCTCTCCAAAGCTTGCTGGACCCATTCCTAGGATACCAGGCACCTAGAGAGTCAGGCCAAGGTTCAAGCCATCCCTAATCCACCCACATCCCTGGACATAGGCCCACGGCTCTCTGGAGCAGTTCCATCCTGGCCTTCACCCAGTCACCAACTTTGTCAGCTAACTCATGAGAAGGGGAAATAGACCTTGCTTCTCAACTTTTAGCTGGAGTCTTAGAAAATGGGAAGTCAATTGTCTGCTGATCTGGGATGGGGCCTGGGGACTCAGGGAGAATGAACTACTGGCTTAGATGCTAATGTGAGTCATAGCCCACTTCCCACCCCAACCCCCACCCATACCCACACATAGACCCCTCAAGTCAGAGTTGATGGATAATTTCATAAATGTGTTCCTTGGTCCAGAAAAAAGAGAGGCCAGGCTCAAGCTGAGAGCAAAGCATGAGGATGTGAGAAGGGTTGTGTGAAGGAGCCTGCAGGAAGAATGTTGACTGAATGGGGAGGGTGCCAGGTGGAGGGCGGTTTGTTTGCCACATTTACTGTCTGCATAGGGGAGGTGCATGAGGACTTCAGGACACTGAAGGAAGAGATTCAAAGAGAGACCCAAGAAGTGGAGAAGCTGAGCCACGTGGGGCGAAGCTCCCTGCTCACCTCCCTCAGCAAACTTCTAGGGAATAGAAAGGAGCTACAAGACCTGGAGCTCACGGTGAGATCCCAGGGGAAGTGGGGGAGGCACGAGAGAAGGAACATTTCTGGTGGAGAGGTGTGTGGGCATTGCAGCTGGTAGAGGATCTGACACTGGCAGAAGGTAATCTGTGGCCAAGGGAATAGACAGCAGATGCCGTCCCCAGGGGTAGCCAAGTGCCCCCAGGCTGCCAGGCCATCGCTGCTCCTTTGTCCCTCTAGAGAAAGGAAAACAGTGCAGACTCCCTGAAGGCACATGCTCCCTCCTGATGGACAGAGGGAGGCAGCAGGCCAGCAGGACCCTCTCATGGAAGGGGGCCAGAACTCAGGAGTCCAGTATTTTCAGGACTTGATACCTTGGGAAAAAAATGAGGAAATAGGAGAAAGTTAACACATGTCAAGGGATTATAATGTGCCAGATACCATGCTGGGCCTTTTACACCTGTTATCTTAAGTAGTCACTCACCTTTCCCCACAGCTTGAAGGGGCTCTAGGCAAAGGACATGAAGTGACACTGGAGGCACTCCCAAAAGATGTCCTACTATCAAAGGAGGCTCTGGGTGCAATTCTGTATTTCCTTGGAGCCCTAACAGGTAAATGGGGAGTAAGGTCTTTGATTACATACTTTTTCAGTGATAGGAATGAATGAGTGAATGAATTTCCAAATGGATGAATGAATGAATGAATGAATGAGTAAATGAATGAATGCCAAGCCAATTATACCACAGTTAAGTAGTTTATATCTACATTTTTAAAGATTGGTTTCATTCATATGTATTCACTTGGATAGTCTGAGAAGACGGCCTAGTCTTGTTAGTGAGGGTTAGAATATAACTCTAGTTTTATCTGCCACACATTTAAACTTCTACATATAGCTAAGCCCAACATTTTTATATCAATAGTTGTCAGCTTTAATTTTAGAGGGTAACATCTTATCTTGCCCCTGAATTCTCTTCTTCCTGCTGCATGAAACATTGCTCCACTTAGAAGAACTCTCTGGTCCTTCAGGTGTAAGCTGAGATGTTTGCTCCCTTAAGAAGCCTGCCCTCAAATGCCAAGACCAAAGTAGACCCCTCAGCTATGTCTCCCTTAACATCCTGTATTGTATTTGCACGTTCCTTTGTCTTCTCCACTAGCCTGCAAGTTCCTTGAGTGAAGGGAGTGTGATTTTTACCTAACACACCCAGCAAAGGTGCCTGGCACAGACCAGGCATTCAGCTATGGATGAATGTATGAATTAATTAATGCTGTGAGTTTGGAAGTATACCCATTTGGAGTCTATAGTCCCCTTTGCACCAACGACACACATCTCTTTCTCTGCTTTTTTTCTCCAGAGCTAAGTGAAGTCCAACAGAAGCTACTGGTAAAATCCATGGAGAAAAAGATCCTCCCTGTGCAGCTAAAGCTTGTGAGAAAAAAACGACAGATACTGGGAGAGTTTGGGAGGGAGTCAGCTAGAACGAGTGGAAATAGACAAATTTAGCTTAATGACATAACCATCCCAGAAGCTCGTGCCCACTTCTTACTTCTCTCCATGTTTCTTCCTTTTTGCTATTGCACAACTAGAGGCAGAAGAGTAAATTTCTGGGCAATTATCTGGGTTTTTCAGCTTTATCTTAAGAGAAGAAACAGAAAAATCTGGCTTTGTTTATTCCTAGCCAAGTGATGTGAGCAAATCTTTCAATGTCCCTGAGTCTGCCTCAATTCACTCCCCTAAAAAATGGGGCTAAAAATAAACATGCTGCCCACGGTACAGGGTTGTTAAAAGGCCTAGAGGGAATTGTAATGTAATGAAAGGAGCTATACTAAGAGAAAGGGAGCCATCTTTGTGGTTTTTATGAGTTAGGAGAAAAGAGGAGAGGTTTCTAGTTCTTTCTTTTCATGCTATTTTGGTTCCTTCCAGGTGGAGAGCACAATGGAACAGAATTTCCTTCAGGATAAAGAGAGTGTTTTCCCCCTGCAACCTGACTTGCTCTCCTCCCTTGGAGAAGAGGATCTGACCCTTACAGAGACCCTAGTGGGGCTGAGTGGCCTGGAAGTGCAGAGATCTGGCCCCCAGTATACGTGGGACCCAGACACCCTCCCCTGCCTCTGTGCCCTTTATGCTGGCCTCTCCCTCCTGCAGCTGCTGACCAAGGCCTCCTAACTTGCCTTTTCCATCTGCTTTCTGCTTTCTTAACGCCTTCCTTACAACATTTGTGCTCTGTCCTTAACATCCAATGGCATTTCAGAGCCACCAGGCTGAGGATGATGGAAACCCTAGCTGATCCCCCAAGCTAACCAATTTTTACTTGTCCCTCTATATCTCCCCCTGCCCCTATAGCTTCGCAACCTGCTAAGCTCATCTGCTGATGCTTAAATCCTCTGAAAGTAGAAACTCAAACTTTTATAACTATGAACATTTTACAGAACCAAAATTAATTAATTTCCTTTCCCAATAACTCCTGCTTGTGCTTCCAAAAATCAAGCTTTACTGGAATGAATGGAAAATATTATTTCATTTTCGATTAAATGTCTTTTGGTGTTTTTCCTTTAAAGAATCTATCATAAGGAAATTCTTAACTTGTGCCAGAAAATAGACATTATCATACTACATATAGATTATATGTACATGAATACTATTATAGTATCCTCAGACCAGTTGGAAAATACTCAGAGGAGAACTATGAGGGTGTAGAATGTGGAATCTAGATTCAAAAGTGAGATCATAAAAGCAGCTTGTCTTCAAAGAGGAGCCTTTGGGGTCCTCCGGACTTGGGTTGAGAGACTGAGAAAGGCAAAGATCTAGAGATATATGGTACAAGCCCAAAACAAGAGTAAGACAACTTTCAAGTTTATTGAATAGAAAATGTAGATAGGTCTTTAAAAAAAAATGGTACCCCAAAATAAGACTGACCCAAAACTTTGAAAAAGAAATTGTGATAGTATCTTCTGGCTTCACCTGTCCCACTTCTGCCCTTAATTTAGATTGGTTGTAGGAGGAAGTGATGTGGGTAGGCTTGGCATATGGACCTGCTAACGTGGATATTGCAATCTCATCAAACTGCTAGGTTTATACTTCCTCTGCCTAAAGCTGGATTTTAAAGTCTTTCACCAATCTCTTTCAAAATAGTTTTATGGATGGAATAATTTCTCCAAGGTTTTTGGCCCCAGGAGTCAGACTGTCCCTCTTCTTAGCCACACCCTGCCTTGGTTAGTTCCCTCACACACCAAGAATTCATGACCAACTGCCAAAGGCTTTGTGTTAAGCCATCCTCCCCCATTCTGGGGCATGTCTAAGGCCTCTGCTATATTGCTCAAGGATATACTGGATAGTTATGTACCAACTTGATTGTTTCTCTCTTGTGATGTAAACATAATAAAGAGGTGAGCTAACACCCTAACTATCTAGAAGAATAACTTCACAAAGATGAACAACAAAACTCATCTGTTTTCTTCCTTTACCATCTCGCCCACCTTCAGTTACATATATAGTGTTATGAAAGGCTTTAATGACTTTATTCCAGTGATGATTCAAAAGTCCTGTTATCTATCCCCTAGTCCTTGGGGGAAGGGCCTAGTTAGGGAGGAATTGGTCAAGACATGTTCCCTAAAACTGGAGCACACATTTTTCCATTTTTCCATTTAGTGCAAGGAGCTATTTGGTGCAATTGTATGAAAAGGGTAATACAAAGAATTTCCTCTCTATGCATAAAGGACAATATATTGAAAACACATTCTTTGTCCTCTAGGACCTTACACAACAGAGCTGCTAGATTACCTCCTAGAGTCTGACCCGGTCTAAAACTCAAGACTTCCATTTAAGGAAGAGCTACAAGTTCCAAGAGGGGAAGGAATTTTTGTTTTATCTTAAGAAATTGGAACATGTATCCTCCTCCTACAGAATCACTGGAGGATTCCTTTGTAAAATAAGTGGACAAGATTTCTGGTCCAATTTCCTTCCCCTTGGGGAGTCTCAGGCTATCCTTAGACATACTATTATTCCGTTCCCCATTTCACTACAAGCGTCTGTCTGGATGCATGCAGGCGGCCCAACGGACTCCCTGAAGTCTCTGCCAATAACGACTTCCACCATCTTTCCTCCAGCCTCGCAATACATGGCAGCCCAGAGCAGAGCTTTCCAGCAGACTGCATTCTAGAGCTGTTCTTTACCACCCCATTCCCCAAATGTGCTAGCCCTGGAATGTACATAGAGTGGTCCCCTAAACTTTATTAAACTGGAGTGATTGTACGCGAGTGCACTCTATCCCTATCAACATTCGCAGGCTGCAGAGGCTTTATGCCTTATTTTCAGCACTAGCTAAAATCTGACAAGGAAGTCTAAATCTCATAGGGTTCTTCCTACTCTCCAGTTCGGTTTTATTTTAAGCCCAACAACCTAGCACCACATCCCTTTTTTCTAGCTTCTTGTCTTCCCTCGCGCCGCATACACTAAGCAGCCGTTGAGGGCGAGCCTCGCGGATCTCCAAAGCGACCCCAACCGGGAGCAAATTGAACGAGTTTGGGCAAAAAACTCGCCCACAGCTCGTGACGTCATCGCACCCTAAGGCTGAGCCTTACCCAGTCACGCCTGTTGGGGTGTTCTTAGAGTCCGAGGTAACACAGATTAGAGCCTGAAGGGACCTCTCGTGGACATGCACAGAAATGCACTTGAGAAGAACATAAAAGAGAATCACACTTCAGCACGCCAACGAAAGCCCCACAAACCGGACAGGCTCCTCCCGCTACTTCCCCGAATATCCGCCCCCATCCTACACCTCGACGGTTGATTTCTTTCCCCTTTGGTGACTCGGCCATCGGCCTACCGGGCCTGGCGTTTCCCAGAAGGCCCAGCGCTGGGAAGGGGTTTGCAGCTGCTCCGTCATCGTGCGGCCCGACGCGAGCCCGCGCTCGTGTGCAGGCCCGGCTTGGTTCCTGGTCTGTGGTGCGAGGGTTCACACGAGGCCCCGGCCTCGGACCCCGGACTAGGCCGCGACCCCGGGCGCCATGAAGCAGGAGGGCTCGGCGCGGCGCCGAGGGGCGGACAAGGCGAAACCGCCACCCGGCGGAGGGGAACAAGAACCACCGCCACCCCCGGCCCCCCAGGATGTGGAGATGAAAGAGGAGGCGGTGGCAGGTGGCGGATCAACGGGGGAGGCTGACGGCAAGACGGCGGCGGCGGCGGCTGAGCACTCCCAGCGAGAGCTGGACACCGTCACCTTGGAGGGTACGAGAGAGCCTGGGCTGGGAACGCGCCATGATCACGGGTGACAGCGCCCCTATGATCTAGCTTCTCTTTGGGACCCCAGCTTCCACCATCCTGGATTCCGTAGGATCAACCCCCAAGTGCCTGCTCCCGCTACCCTGACACTTCTAACCCCAGCCCCAATAATTCCAGGCTCAGGACTCCTCCCTTGCCACACACCTCCTCCCCCCGCCACCGGAGGTTACATCTAGAACTAGGTCTCACTGGGCCTGTAGACAGCCTCTTCTCAGTTCTCCCCTCTAACTCCCATTTACATCCTACCGGATTGTATCGCGTCCAATATATGATTAATCCCTCTAGAAACCAGTGTTTGTATTTATGTGTGTAAAGGGGGTCAGGGTGACACAACACTGGCCCCTGAGTTTTAAGAGTGAACAAAAGTTTTTGTTGTCTACCTTTAGCAAACTCTCCTGAAAGAGCCCTTTCTACCTAGTATCTTGTTTCTTTGTGTAATTGAGGTGCGCAAACGATTCCATCTTTTTTTTCCTTCTCCCTTCAAGCCCTTACTTCTACTCTTGTTTCTAAAAGTTTTAAACACATTACGCGCTTTCAGCTTTTTAGATGTTTACTTTGAGTTCCTAACATTCACCTGCCATCTGAACTATATACTAATACCCCCACTTCTTTTCTCCTAGGTTCCTGTTCCCAGTTTCCTAATGATCTCTTGTTCCTCCAAGTTCACATTTCATTTTTCCTACTTAGAGCATCCTGTGCACATTTGAAGTGAGAGCTCCCCACAGCGAGCCTGGTGCTGTTTTCTTAGTTCTGGATCAAGTGGGATGGACTATTTCTTGGGTTTTCTGTCTACTTGCCTGCATGAGAAACTAGCTCAAAAATATTGAGATACTCAAAGTTTTGCTCCTGGGTGATGTTTTTGAGGATGTGATGGTGTTGACTGCATCAGTTCCTCTTCTAAAATTGGGTAACAGGCTCAGCATCTAATAAAGATTCTTACACCTAAAATAATGATAGTCAGCCAATGGCAAAAGGACCACTCTGCATTACTTACTGGGTATGTACATACGTATTTTATAAACATATTTTCTTTTACAAAGTAATTCACGTTCATTGTAGAAATTTTGGAGGAAAGTCTACCATGGTTAACATTTTTTCCTATGAATTTTTGAGCTGCTTTCCTATAATTGAGGTCGAGTTATATGTACAATTTGGAACAAGGCATAAAACTCAATACGAACGATTTTGCATGCTTTCATTTAACACATCACAATCATGGCTTTCAATTTGTTGCAGAAACATTTATTGAATAATTGATGTAATGGCTAAGCATACAAGCTCTAGAATTAGTTTTCTCATCCCTATCATAAGAGTAATATTACCTACTTCATTGAGTGTTTTGAAGGTTGAGATACTTAGAACTATGCCTAGCACATTATGAACACATAGTAAACCCTCCACAAATAATAGCTGTTATTATTACATCACTAATGTGACCCAGACATCCCGTGCTAACTATGCAAAAGTAACTGAGAAACTACCAATTGATCGTATGCCCTTATTTTTGGACATTTGTTTCCAATTTCTTACTGTTATAAATAGCTTTGCAGCAGTCATCTTTGTGCCCAAGTTTTTAGTATACATTAATAGTTTTTTCTTTAGTATAGATTCTCTATATGCCTGAGTCAAAAGGGTAAATGTTTTTAAGGTTTTTGGTAGGTATTGTGCAGAAAAACTATACTGGTTTACATTGTACCAGCTGAAATGTCCTGTTCACTCTATATTTATCTTGATCATTTACACAAGCTCTTTGTAGAATAAGAATGTCAATCTTTAGTCACATTTGTTGCAGGTATTTTTCTTTTGTTTACAGAATTATTCAGAAAGTTTTTTAGGAAATCAAATTAATTGATCTTTAGTATATGTGTTATTTCCCCCATTATTTACATTTAGAAAGTCTTCCTATTTAGAAATTTGATAAATCTCCATGTGTTTGTTTTGTTTCTCATTTTTTTTCCTTCCTCTTTCTGTCACCCTCTACCCTTTTCCCCACCCCAGCTTTATTTTGTCTCTTGGTTATGTCTTAAAATTGTATGGCATCTGTAAGTACTTCTTAACCCTATTAGAGCAAAAGAAGTGACTGGCCACATCTTTTTAAGAGGCTCCCTAGAACTACTTGTCTGGAGTGGTAGGAGGAGTTGGAAGTAACATTTTTTTTTTTCTCCTCTGGTCCTCCACAGATATCAAGGAGCATGTGAAACAGCTGGAGAAGGCAGTTTCAGGCAAGGAGCCTCGATTTGTTCTGAGGGCCCTGCGGATGCTCCCTTCCACATCACGCCGCCTCAACCACTATGTTCTGTATAAGGCTGTGCATGGCTTCTTCACCTCAAATAATGCCACTCGGGACTTCTTGCTACCCTTCCTGGAAGAGGTGAGTGGGTTAGGCCGGTTTAAAGGGTGCAGGCTTGGCCTCATTCTCCTCCACCAGTGTAGTTGTTTCCCATCCCAAAGACCTGTCTTGTTACCTGCTATAGCAGAGTAATGAAGCAAGCAACCCATTTTTATAATCATTTGCCTGTGAACAAGAAAACCATCCTTATGTCCTGTAGTCATTCCTCCCAGTCAGGGAAAGGAGCTGGGAATCAGGACCTTTCCAGCCAAACTTATTTCTCATTATACCCCAGCGTGGACCCTCTCCTCCGGTTAGGTTATGTCTCCATTGTCAGAAGGGAAGGTGCCACCACCTTTTTGCCTCTGAACTTAACAATAGAGGACGTATAAAACAGTGGTTGAGAGTACAGGGTTTGGAGGTGGACTTGAATTTGAATCCAAACTCTTCCATTTGGTACCTGCGGGCCTTGACCTAACCTCTTTGTGCCTCATTTTCTTCCCCTATTGAATGTGATGAACAGATTTGGGAGGCACTGTTGGGGGGTGGAAAGGAGGAGTGTGTATAAAGCTCTTAGAACAGTGCGTGGCACATAGTGAATGCTGATGAAGTTAGTTCGATAGGGTAGTGATCTCCGTGCCAGGAGAGACCGTTCCTTTTTTTTTCTGGCTGTACCTTATCGTTCATGCTACAGTCTCAAGACTTTATTGACCAGCCACCTTCCTCTCCCTAAAATCCTATTTGCTTATAGTCTGTTCCATAGATATGAAAGCTCAGAAAGTCCCTGGAGATGGAATAATGAAGAGTTTATTGTCTGGGAAAGAGGAAAAGCCCCCTTCCCCAGCCCCACCTGGAATTTCTTTTTACCTTTACATCTCTGAATTCACCCAACATGATCACTTATTGAGCTGTTATTCATTATTCCAGTGTTAGTGACTAGATCTGAAAATACTATATATATATATATCTCAATTTCTCTCAAATTTCTTTTGTTCCACATACATACACAAAAAAATTTGTCTCATTATTCTTGATGTCATCTCTAGAATTATATCACTTTATTAAACTCTATCTGATAGAATTTGTAGTAGTTCCAGGTGTAGTGGTTTAATCTCTCCACCTAGATAGATTGTAGGCTCTGTGAGGGGTCTTATTTCATCCTTTCTGTCCCCATACATTCTGTAAAATTGTCCATTATACTCATTTAACCCTCTTATGTATTGTGTTGTGTTACCAGCCTCCTTGACTCCTTTTGGAAAGAGACTTTTCATCTTTAATTTTTTTTTCCCCAGCACCTAGAAAAATCTTGGCACATAGTAGGCACTCAGTATTTGTCGAAATACATAGTGAGTGCTTAAAAAATTCTTGTTTGATTGATCTAACTGAGCTTTTCCATGATAACTCATGTCCTCTCCTAGCCCATGGACACAGAAGCTGATTTACAGTTCCGTCCCCGAACAGGAAAAGCTGCATCAGCACCGCTGCTGCCTGAAGTGGAAGCCTATCTGCAGCTCCTCATGGTCATCTTCCTGATGAACAGCAAGCGCTACAAAGAGGTATTAGGGCCAGTGAGAGCGATTCACATGCCCCAAGCAGTGCGACGGGTTGTGGGGGAGATTGTTTCTAGTGAAGAAACGGAGATGATCCTTGGGTTATTGACCATCCCCCAGACTCTTCCCCTGGTGGAATGCACACCTAACCCTACAACCGAGGAAGACCTTTCAACTCCTGCTTGGGTACCAGGTACCAAAAGAAAGGGCTGGCAGTGGTGATTCTGCCAGTACCTGGCTGTAGCACAATACCAGTATAGTGGATTCTTTTGGGTAAAGTAGATTTGGAGACAAAGACCTGGGTTTAAATCCCAGCTGTACGTTAGGCAAGTTAATTTCTCCTAGTTGTATGGAAAGTGGGGAAAACTACCGAAATTACAAGATTATTGTTGATAATTAACTAATATGTTCAAAAATACTTAGCAGAATGATCTGCATAAAGTAAGTTTTCACAGTATTTTAATAAATGGCAGCTCTTATTATGGGACCGAACAACTCCATTTTGGATATTATATTACATTTCCATGGCTCCCTCCACCTGGGACCAGTTCTTGGTCAGTCATAGCCACTGTCCCAAGAGCATGCTCAAAAAATGAGGAGGTCCCACTCCTCGGTTCCCTGTTTTTTCTCTTCCTTGGCACCGCTTGGTCAGTGTGTGTTTATTAGGTATAATTCACCCTTTTTAAAGTGTGCACTTCAGTTGTAGTCACTCCCCATTCTCCCCTTGCCCCAGCCCCTGGCAATCACTAATCTATTTTCTGTCTCGTGATTTTTCTTATTGTGGACATTTCATATAAATAAAATTATATAATAGGTGGCCTTTTGTGTCTGGCTTTTTACACTTAGCATAATGTTTTCTAGGTTTACCCATGTATCATGTGTCAGTACTCCATATTTAAAGCTGAATAATATCCCATTGCATGGATGTAGCACATTGTGTTTATCCATTCACTGGGTGATGGACACTTGGGTTATTTCCACTTTTTGGTTATTATTGAATAATGTTGCTATGAACATTGTGTACAAGTTTTTATGTGAACATATGTTTCCAGTTCTCTTGGATATATGCCTAGGAGGGGAATTGCTGGCTCATGACAGCTCCATGTTTAACTTTTTGAAGAACCACCACCTGATTCTCTTTTGGCTGCCTCTCCAGGCACAGAAGATCTCTGATGATCTGATGCAGAAGATCAGCACTCAGAACCGCCGGGCCCTGGACCTTGTGGCTGCAAAGTGTTACTACTACCACGCCCGGATCTATGAGTTCCTGGACAAGCTGGATGTGGTGCGCAGGTACAGGTGGCCAAGGGTCTCACTCTCTCCCCTTTGGGTCAGAGATGTGGTCAGTCACTACCACAGAGCTATGGACTTGGAGAGGGCAATAAGCTGGTAAAGTGCCCAGCAGGAAATGGGGGCAGTGGTTAACATGCCCTGAGCCATGTGAGGCGCTGAGAGAGATGCTGATACTAGGTAAAGAAACATGACGACTGGGCTGTGAAGATCCCCTAGCCTCTTCCCTTGACCCCACATTAAGGGAGGACTGATTGGTAGGTCAAGAGTGGAACCGTAGGCTAGAAAACGTTTCGCTCCTCTGCCTAAAATCTGCAGTGGCTCCCCATTTCCCTCAGGAAAAAGACAAAGTCCTCACGATAGTGTAAGATAAGGCCCAACATGCTCTGTCTCTTGTCACTGCCTCCTTGACTTTGTCTCCCACTGCTCCCCCATCTTACTCCTCACCCCACACTGGCCTCCTGCTTTTCTTTGGGCAAGCGGGCCACACTCGTCCTCAGAGTATTTGCGCTGGCTTGTCCCTCTGCCAAGAATGCTCTTTTCCCTGCCTTCTTTAAGCTTTTAATTGTTACAAATTGTTACTCTGGGTGAGCCCTCCCCTAACTGAACTATTTAAAATCAGCCCCATCATCATTGCTTTTTGGGGGCCCCATTGTACTTACCTGATTTCTCCACAGCCCCTACCACCTTCTGTAATGCAGCATAATTCACTTATTTATCATGATCATTGTCTGTCTCCCCCACTGGAATGCAGGATCCCCAAGAGCAGGGTTCTGTCCTCTTTGTGCACCTAGAATAGTGCTTCACACAGTAGGCACTCAGCAGTCGAAAATGCTGTGAATACCCAGAAAAGCAGTTTGTATCACATTTTTAGGAATTGAAGAGAGAATGGATAAGTTAAAGGCAGTTCGAAAAGTCATTATTTAAGACCTTTAACATACTTTTTCTTTTCTTCTTGAAGCTTCTTGCATGCACGGCTCCGGACAGCCACCCTTCGGCATGACGCAGACGGGCAGGCCACCCTGCTAAACCTTCTGCTGCGGAACTACCTACACTACAACTTGTACGACCAGGCTGAGAAGCTGGTGTCCAAGTCCGTGTTCCCTGAGCAGGCCAACAACAATGAGTGGGCAAGGTACCTCTACTACACAGGTGAGCGGGGGGCCTAACCCCCACGTCAGAAGGTGTCTCAAGCTTTCTTGCTGCAAACTTTCTAAAATTTTGGTGCACTTGGTGCATAAGAGGCGAATTTGGCACTCTGCTTTGCAAGGGGGTTTGGATGGCGCCATTCCCTTGATCCACTCTCCTCTTCTCCACACCCAGGGCGGATCAAAGCCATCCAGTTGGAGTACTCAGAGGCCCGGAGAACAATGACCAATGCCCTTCGCAAGGCCCCTCAGCACACAGCTGTCGGCTTCAAACAGACTGTGAGCAGCAATTCTCATCCCTTTGCCACTTACTCATCTGATAACACTTTAGTTCTGTTTCCCTGTGTAAGGGTCAGGGAAGGCTTCCTTCATCTTTATTATCCAAAAGGTTGCAGCAGACGTCTGTGTGTGTGTAACATTGCTCAGAGCACGTTAAGCAGACGCTACCTGCACCTCTGCTGGTTTTCTGCTGGTTTATGTTCAGAGTATTCTCCTTGGTGAACACGTTTAGAATATTCTGATTCCTCAGCACTCCTTATAGCCATTTCAGACACGGGCATGAATCGTGTTAATAAATCTCAGCTCTTTCTGGTCCCTCACATGCCCATCAGGTACCAGGGACCCCAGAAAATCTGTAGGCTGGCTAATTCAGTTGGAGATAAAGATTGGCCACTGAGAACTGTTAGTCACCAAGAGTTGTTTATTGTTGTTGTTAGTTTTGTTTTGTATTTGAGTGCTGACCTTGGTATTAGGCACTGTAAGGGGTAGAAAAGAAAGATAAGAAACAGTATTTGCTCTCAAGGAGATAAGGAACATTGACTCAGGCTTGAGGGCCTGGTACCCAGAATTTTGACCCAGTTTTCCCAACTACAACCCTTTGCTTCCATCTTAACACAACGTCCACTTCCTAGTGCCAATGAAAGAGAACAGGATAAAAATACACAAAGATTAGGTCAGGGTAGTAGTAGATTTGGTTGTTTCTGGTCAGATGTTCAGAGAAAGGAAGGTTTGGTTTTGTTCGAAGAGATCTTAAAGAGAAAAATTACGTTTGATCTGGTTTTTGAAGGATGGGTAGAATCAGAAAAAGGAATGGCTTTTCAGATGACACACAGAGTACATGTGCAGAATGTTAGATTGCTTACAACATAGGACATTTGCTAAAGTTTTTTCTAAAAAGACACTGAAAATACAGCTGATTAACATATAGACTATGTCCACATACTGGGGATAAGTGGTGTGTGATAAGGCAGTGTTTTCAAAACAGATTTCACTACGGATGAATAAGGTGTCCAAGTTTTCTGTGGTGGAGCCCTGTGGCAGGAAGGAGCAGAGAGCTGGAGTGAGGTCTGGAGTAGACTGTTGGTGAGGGAGCAGGAAAGACATGGAATGGTTGCTTGAGAGAAAGAAGCAGAGTTGGGGGAACTTTCCACCCAGAGAGACTTGAGCAAATAGATGTTGAGCCAAGGCCTTAGAAGAGATGGGAAGAAATGGGGTAAAGAGCTCAGAAAAGCCAGCTTCCAGTAACAAGGAGGGGAATGGGAGTCGGTGAAGAGAGACATCTAGTTTAAAGTGGAGTACACAACAGAACACTTCGAAAGCTTATCCATCTGTTGTAAAATCCACATTCTCTCCTTGGGTGATCTTATTTGCTTTGTAGCTCAACTCTGGTCTCCATGATGCTTCACCAAAGTCCATTACTAACTGTCTTAGTCTGCTTGGGCTGCCATAACAAGGTACCCCAGACTGGGGGGCTTAAACAACAGAAATGTACTTCATCACAGTTCTGAAGGACAGAAGTCCAAGATCAGGGCATCAGCACAGCTGATTTCTTCTGAGGGCTTCTGGCATGGCCATCTTCTTCCAGCATCTTCAGATGGTTTTCTCTCTGCACATGTCTGTATCCCAATCTCTTCTCATAAGGACAGCAGTCGTATTGGATTAGGGCTCACTCAATAGGACTTCATTTTACCTTAATTACCTCTTCAAAGGCTCTATCTCCAAATATTCACATTCTGAGGTACTAGGAGTTAGGGCTTTAATATGAATTTGGAGGCCCACAGTTCAGCCCATAATATTAATTCTGACCCTTCTCATGAACACTAGACCTACAAATCCAACTTCCCACCACACCTCTCTGTACAGATATTCACTGATGCTTCCCATTCAGCTTGCCCTAAACAAAACCTCGTGGGTGCCCCTTGACCAATCAGTGGATGGAGAAAGGAGCCTCAGGATCATCTCAGACTGCTCCTCACCTCTCCTTCCCCATCACTGAGTCGGCCGTTGATTTACCTCCATGTCTTTTGTATTTGTCTCCTCTCTGATACCTCCAATGCCCTTGTTTGAACCACTAACATTTCTGGCCATCTCTCTCCCCTCCACCAACCCAGCTTCCACACAACTGTCTGATTAAGCAGAGCTTCAGGCCCATTTTTATCTCGCCCAGGAAGCTTGCATTGCTTGCTGTTGCCTGCCCAGTAGAGTATGAGTAGGCAGGCAGATATTACTCTTATTATGCCCATCTTAGGGATGAGGAAACCAAGGAATAGGTTGCTCAGCATTTCCTAGCTGGCGAATAAAGACTAGCATTCTGTCTCCAAACTCAGAACGCAGCCTGACATTCAGAACAGCAAGTCCACCAGACTGGCCTCAGTCATCTCTCCTGATAGTTCCTCATAGTTCCTCATGCTCCCCGAGGCGTGTCCTCACATTTGCCTGCCTCTTTTCCAACCTGTTCCCTTGACTGAAATGTCCTCCTTTTTCTACTTCGTCAGAATCCTTTAGGCATATGTTGACTTTTATCGTTTCCACGGGTTTCCCCTCACTCACAGGTTACTCTTAGGGGCAGAGCATCCTCATGCTGTATGTGGAGGCTGAAGAGTTTTTGCCCAGGTATGGGCATGATCACCCACCACCCATTTTAACCCCTTACCTCCCTTGTGACACTTGTTTACACATGATGTAGCTGTTTCTGTTCCTGTCCCTCCTGCTTGGTAGACAGCTCCCTAATTGCTGGGTGTCATCCCCTCTGTTGCGGTTTTTCTTGCTTGGTGCTGAAGCCATTGTAGGCACTATTCAGAAATACCTCATGGTTTTATGGAGGAGAAAGGCCCCAGTTTTCCAGCCATCCTTCTATGTCCATATATGGCTCATTCACTCAGGTTCTGCCTCTACTCAGATTAACTAGTTCTACACATTGTAAACCTCTTATTCTCTGATATCAATCCACTTCCCTAACTAACATCTTCGGTTGAATCACATTCCAATCCTTAGGTCTCTGGGCCCCGTTCCCTCACCATTTGTGAGCCACAGAACCTGCCCATCTGGCCTGTGCTTTAGCGCATTGCCATTTCAGAGCAGTGTGTGTGCTGACTGGCCAGATGAAATGAAGCTTAGGGCTGAGTGGTCAAAGGGTCAGATTCCCAGAACCTGGCTCCAAAGGCAGAGCCTTGATTTCCTGACCAGCACAGCTTCAGGGGTTTTTCCTCTCTCTGTGGGCCTAATCACAGTGCCACTGTCCTCATTTCCCAGTATATCGGACTGAATCAAAGCCCCATTTCATTCTCTTCTTCCATCCGGTGGGACTCCCTGCCCACTGTGTTCCTGTGTCACACTCTGCCAGGTGCACAAGCTTCTTATTGTGGTGGAGCTGTTGCTGGGGGAGATCCCAGACCGACTGCAGTTCCGTCAGCCATCCCTCAAGCGCTCGCTCATGCCCTACTTCCTTTTGACCCAAGGTAAGGCTAGTTCCCCTCCCAGAGCTTCCAGACCCCCGGCACTGGCCTCTTTGATGTGTGTGCCCATTTGCATCATCTGATCCCACTCTTTCCCCTGCAGCTGTCAGGACAGGAAACCTAGCCAAGTTCAACCAGGTCCTGGATCAGTTTGGGGAGAAGTTTCAAGCAGATGGGACCTACACCCTAATCATCCGACTGCGGCACAACGTCATTAAGACAGGTGTGGCTCAGAGTCTGAGGGGCTGCTGGAGGAGCAGGACCTGGACTAGGCTTCTCCAAGGGACAGGGACAACCCTATGGGTATCTGTAGTCGTGAAAGGTCTGCCCACTCTGCCCATCCTACCACTCCTTTCTCTCCCAGGTGTGCGCATGATCAGTCTCTCCTATTCCCGAATCTCCCTGGCCGACATCGCCCAGAAGCTGCAACTAGATAGCCCAGAGGATGCAGAGTTCATTGTTGCCAAGGTGGGGCAGGTTCAGGGGCTGGCAGTGGGAGGAGATTGGCTAAGGAGGGGAATGGGTAAAGCATTGGCACAATCTGCAGGGAGTGCCAGCCTTGCAGTGAAGCCAGGAAGTTGCCAGAGAGTGTGTTACATGAGTGAGTGTGTGAGAGTGTAAGAAAGAGATGGATGAGATGTTCTAGGACTTAAAGGATAGGCTTTCTAGTGACATTTCCTCCCTTTGGGGGCCTGCAGGCCATCCGGGATGGCGTCATTGAGGCCAGCATCAACCATGAGAAGGGCTACGTGCAGTCCAAGGAAATGATTGATATCTATTCCACGCGTGAGCCCCAGCTCGCCTTCCACCAGCGCATCTCCTTCTGCCTAGACATCCACAACATGTCTGTCAAGGTGAGAAGCACTTGGCTACAGAGGCCAGGTACACAGCAGCGTGCCTGCCCTCCATACCTGTGGGTTCTTCGGAAAAGGTGGGCTTGGTTTGGGGCCCAGTTCCCACCTCATCTCAATAAAATCACTAAATGGCAGAGGGCCCCAGGGGGGGCAAAGGACTTTACTTATGGGACTACAGCACCTTCTGTTGCTTTCAAGGGGTCTGGTTGCCAGGGAAGTCCGGACAGATTCTGAGTTTAGGGTTCTAGATTTGGTTCCAAATTGGAGTCATTTGTCTTCTCTGAGCCTCTCTTTCTCCATCTTTGAAGTTAATGGTGAGATATTACCTCCCCTGCCTACTTCCTAGGGTTATGAGATGAAAAAATTGTGTCTTAAGGCACTTAATGAAGTCTAAGTTGTGTAAAAGGTAAGGCTGGTATCTAGTTCCACAAAGGCCATTAACCCTTATCCTGGGTCAGGCACTGAGTTAGGTGCTGGTACTGTTTGGCTGCTGTATTTTTTCCTGGTCTCCTCCTCCTCCCCCCACAAGAAACTAGGGACAGTGCTGCCTTGCTTAAAACTGGATAAATGCCGTGCTCCATGAGACGCAAGGCCCTTTGTGATCTGGTCCCTTGTGTCTCTAGACTCGTTCCCCACAACTGCTCCGCTCGCTCTCTCCTCCCTCCTTCCTTTCCTATTCCTCCCCCCCCGCCCCGCCCAAAGCTGGCATCACTCACCTCACGCCAGGCCTTTTAACATGTTGAGTCCTCTGCCCGGGGATGCTTTTTCTCCACTCCCACAGCCAGTCCACTCCTCCGCCTTTTCTTCCTCACTGCCATTCTGAGGGTTAGTAGTTCATATCTCCAGATTCTCCTTCTCTTTTTTTAGCATTTACCATGTAGCATTGCAATAGTTGGTCTCCATGCCTGGCTCCCCCACTAGACTAAACTGGAGGGTGAATAGTATATCTTAATCATATCTTGGTGCTTGGTACACAGAAGGAGGACAGTAATCGTGTGTTAAGTGTATTCCTCCTCATCTTGCCGTTCTCTGTACTCTACTTCAGGCCATGAGGTTTCCTCCCAAATCATACAACAAGGACTTGGAATCTGCAGAGGTAAGCTGCCTTCTATTCTGGGCACAACTGAAAGATAGAACTTCCCTACAGAAAAGGAAGAAGGGAGGTTTCTGGAAGGGCTGGGGCAGCTGTGAAGCTTTGACAGTCCCCGGCCTGGGGGCAGGGCGGGCTGGGCAAAGCACTGAGTGAGAGATCCTGAAGTCTTCAGCGGCCCACCCTCACCCCATCTCTTTCCCCAGGAACGGCGTGAGCGAGAGCAGCAAGACTTGGAGTTTGCCAAAGAGATGGCAGAAGATGATGATGACAGCTTCCCTTGAGCTGGGGGGCTGGGGAGGGGTGGGGTGAGTGGGGACTGGCTCTTTATCTTTCCCCTCAGGGGTCCCATGCCCAGGGAACTGGCCCTTTATCCCACACACAGCTCACAGACTGCATATGTGCTGGGGGTGGGCGGGGTGAAGGGTGTAGAGAGCCAGCCACCCCCACCTCACCTCAGGGCCCCTCCCCAGCCGGTGATTTAGCACACAGTGGTCAAGAGGGCGGGCAGACAGCCTCCCCAGGGCAGGGTCCTGGCTAGTGGTGTGGGCAGCAAGATGGGAGGGAAAAGCCCTGTGCTCTCCTCCAGGGAGTAGGGGACTGGAACTGGGACATGTGTCGGGTTGTATGTTTTTTGAAGCTTCAATTATGATTTTTAAACAATAAAAGTTCTCCAAAGCATTTTGCGCATCAGTTACTATACTTGGCTTTCACGCTTGCAATATTGGCAGACCCAGGGTTTTTTTTCCTCATTGTGGAGGACCAGCCTCAGGTGTAATCTGAAGATGATGCAGCTGAAGATGACCAGGAAGCCAAGGACAGGGTGAAGAGACAAAGCCGATATCAAAAGGACTGTTTCATATCTAACTGGCTCTCGAATATTGGGCAAATCGTTAAACCTCTCAGGCTCCTTTCCCACATCTGTCACAGGAATTAGACTCGGTGACCTGACTAATATTAGGAATCTAGACTTCTAAAGGGTTAAAAAAAAGGCAAGGATCCAATCCTCTGGTGAGGTTTGCCGAGGAGAGAAGGGTCTCTGCAAGGCTGCAGCAGGTTGAGAGCAGGGTTTTGCTCAGTTCCCTTACAGGATGGCTGATGGGGTCCTCACTAGGCAGAGTTGGGGTCAGGCAGGGGGGTGCTCCCTGTGGCCCCCAGCTCACCTACTCCACAGCTACATATGATGGGGAAATACCTACCTGGGTCTCAGTCTCCCAGCCACCAACAGCAGGGCTCCCCATGTTGGATCATTTGAATTGCTCCTGTGTTCTCTGGCTGCCACCTGGGACACTGCTGTACATGTACTCTTCCTGCCAAACTCTTATCTGAACATGCCTCGGGGGTTTCTGCTTCTCCTTAACTGATTCCTCTCCTGTGGGTTCTCCCCACTTCCTGATTTTCTAAACTTCCTCCAGACTTCCTACTTCATAGCAATTAAACCTGGCTTCTGGACCACTTATTAATCAAATACTCCTAAGGAGATATTTGGTGTGAAAGCCTTATCTTCCCAACTAGTTTGTAAGTTCTTAAAAGAGCCGAGCCATTTGTGTCCTCCCAGGGCCTCATACAGAACCTAACACTGTGGGATTAATAAAGGCTTGTTTGTTGAGAAAGGAGCACTGTGTGTTCATCACCAACTGTGAGTTGTCATCACCCAATATCCCTAATTTCCATTTAGGCGAGTTTTAGACAGGCCTTGCTCTGGTTCCTGATTCCACCCAGCCTTGGTCACAGTGATTTGGCATTGCCCACTTCCTTGAAGCTTCTGACACTTCCCCGTGGACTGAAAATTCGCTTTGTGAAAATGGCACTTTTTTCCCCCAGACTCTCCCTTTGATCTTTGTGGAAGATATTTTATTACAATGTCCAAACTTTTCATTTATTTTAAAGATTCCAATTCTTTTCCCATTTTACAGGCTAATTCAAAAATTTAATAGATCTTGAATTCCCTTCCAGGAAGGATGGGACAGAGAACTAATGGAGAGCACCCCGGCATGCCCTTCCAGGACACCAGGACAGGCTTAAGTGGGAAGTGAATCGTGGCCTGCGTGAGCCCAAGTTCAGGTCACGTTCTGTTAGGCTGCATGCACTGCTTTCCTCCAGCCTGTCTGGTTCTGTTGTCTGGTTAGTTAGTTTTTGCCTCCACATGGCTGTCCTGGCCCTTGACCACTTTACCTGACCTCTAAAAATGACTTTCTTTTTGAGCGTCTGATCAGGGTACTTGTATACAGAGGGCAGGTGCAGCTGCCTGAGGCTCTTTCTAAACTGCTTAATGTGTTTCATTGTAATTAATATTATTCCCAATGATCCCCAACCTCACAGTTGTTTATAAATCTTAAAGTCAGCACATAGCCCCAAGTGCCTTCAGACCCTTTCTTGGGTTAGTAATGGATCGGAGAGGGTATATATACCCAGTTACAGACTTGGGTCATTTGCCATGATTTTCTGGTTCTCTCTCACCTTGAGTCTATGGACTTTTTCTGTCGCTCTCTGGAAGTTTCTTGTAATCCATCCCCATTGGCTTGTTTTTCTTTCCTGGAGTTTTGTTTTTTTATTAGAAAACTACAGAGATTAAAAAAATAAATAATAATAATTAAAACTACAGAGAAACACAAAACAGAACAAATACCCCTGTACTTTCCAAGTTTTGTTATGTAAGTTTTAATCAAAGAAAATACATTACAGATAAATTGGAAGCTCATCTTATTCATTTCCCAGGCCTTTCCCCTCCTTCCCCAGAGGCAGCCACTGTGATGAATTCAAAGTGGGCAGCCTTCCGGTTTGTTTTACTAAAAAATATACTGGGGTTTTTTTGGTTTTTTTTTTTTGAGAATGTTTATGAGTTCATTTGAGCCAAACTGACGATATATGCCAAGGATCATCTCAAATGCTTTCCAGAAACAAAATATAGAATTGTTTTGAGTCTTTAAATCTTTATAAATGATGTATTACATGAATGGAACTTGCTCTTTTCACTTAGTATTGGTTTTGAGGTCTAATCATATTGATACCCAAGCCCGGCACTGTTCCAGGCACTGAGAATACAATAAAAAGGAACAAAATTCTTTCCTGTGGAGCTTCATGCTGGGGATGGGGAGGGGAAACAGGGAGGCATATGTGGTATGAACAACCAGTTTATTTAGCCATTCCCCTGTTGGTGGGCATTTGTTAACTATTGCCAGCCATGCTGCAGAGGACATCTCCGTATGTCTCCTTGCACACATGTACTGTGTACACAGTTTGCAAACTTTTCTTAAAGGGCCAGATAGTACATTTTTTAGGCTTGTGAGCCATATGGTCTGTAACAACTACTCACTTTCGTCTTTTTTGAAAGCAGCTATAAACAATATGTAAACAAATTATTTACAAATGCTAGGGTTTCAGTTTCATTGATTTTCCATATTATGAAAGATTTCTTTAGTTTTTTTCCCAATCATTTAAAAATAAAAAACCTATTCTTAACTCAGGATGTATATATCTTGGCCTGGGAGCCTAGTCTGCAATAAATGAGTTACTCCAGAGCCTGTATAAAGATGCTCCAAGCCCCGTGCCAGATGAAAACAGGAAATGTGAGAGGAAGTTGCTGACCAGTCTTGGCCATTGAGAAATACCTGGGAAAGCTTTTCAGAAGCTGGAAGAATGAATAACTAGGAGTCTCTGGAGCCCGGGCCTTTGCCAGAAGATCATTTGGGTCAAACTCAGCCTGTGTGTGTCATGGCCAGTAACTGGCCCTTGCTCTCTCTACGTGGTCTATATAGAATATATATATATATATATATGGCTCAGAAGTCTGGAATGAGCCATTAGCCAAGAAGTATAGCTATCTAAATAGGAAGGTAGTATAATGGAAACCACAGGGGCTTCGGAAGCAAATTCTGCCTGGCTCTGCCTCCAACTGTGATCTTGGGCAAGGCCCTTCCCTTCTCTGTGGCTATCCTTTGTCTATAATGGGAATAATCCACACCCTACCACTTGTTTGATAGGATGAAATGACAAAAGTTTGATGGGGGATGCCTGTCATATAAGAAGTGCCCAATAACTGCCAGCCAACATTCAGATTTTCTCCCTGTGGGATGGGTGGATGCCAGAACACTTCCCAAGATGGCAGCTCACTTCCTCTGGAAGCAGCCCACTCCATCTTCTGACACCTCGGACCATTAGGAAATTCTTTCCTTCTGTTGAGCTGAAAAATGTCTGTGGCCTCCACTCTCTGTCCCACTTCTAGCCCTTGAGACCACACAACAAACCCGTCCTTCTCTTTTCCAGACAAAACCTGTTCTTGAGTCTTTTCACCATTCTGGCTCCCTTTGTTAGAACTAAGTTATTTTTCTGAACCAAACTTCTGACACACTTGGCTGTAGGTGAAAATAAATGTCTGGGTCTAGAACAGGCCCAGTCACATGTGAGGAAGGCCAAACATTGGTTAAGAGATTCTATGGTTAAGAATTTAAGACTTTGGCACAGGGCAGACCTTAGTTCTGCTCCTTGGCAAGTTACTTAAGCTCTCCAAGGTCAGATCCATCTTCTACGAAAGGGAAATGGTTCTAGTCCCCTCCTCATTGACTTATTGAAATAAATGCATTCAATAATGTATAGAGAGTGCATAGCACATGTCTGGGGCAGGCCGCATCCTCTGGAGGTTTTAGCGGGGAGGGGGAAGAGATGTGTTCGTGAATGTGAATCTCCTGTCCCCCACAGTTCTGTTAAACCCAGCCCTCTACTTCATGGAGCTGGGCACACAGCTGAGCTCAATCAGTGCAGCGAGGGGCCAATGTGCTGCCTTGCATGATGAGGGACCAGAAGCAGGATGTGAACAGATCGGCAGGTGACATCTTTGCCGGCTGTGACCACCAGGGGGCAACCCCGCCCCAGAGATGGCCTCACCCAGTCAGACACCCTTCTCAACAAGATGCATCTGTTCCTTGGCACGTTTGGTTGTAAAGAAGGACAGAAAGTGACAGCCCTGGGTGCGGTCGGTCAGACTACCCTGGGCAGGCCCACAGCCTGTGGAAAACTCTCTGGCCAGAGGCAGTGGCCTGGGATGTAACTGACTCTGCAACCCATGACCTTGGACAAGGCACTTTCTCATCTGGCCCAGGGTTGGAACAGAATCCAAGGTCCACATTGCATGGCTCTAGGACTCGAAGCCAAGGCAGTTCCTTCCTTCTCACCTCAGAGCAGTACATACAATCCGGCTGGCAGTGAACCTGGCCTGCGAAGCCACGTGTCCCAGACCCCCAACTCCAAAGCCTTAGGAAACTGGTGGGGGAGGGGTAGTGCAAGAGGAGGTGGAAGGGCAAGGTCAGGTGAACCAAGAGCCTCCAAGGGTCTTGCTTCATTCAGGACAGACATCCGGTTTCCTCTGGTCTCTGCCAGGATTCCAGGGGCTTAAAAAAATGAGTCATGGGGGGGGATTGGGGAGTTCCCAGCTAACTAGTTAGGGACACGAGCCTGGAACGATGCCCATCAAAGTGTGGGGTGGGGACAGAATGAAGACCCTAATGTCCCTATTTCAGATCCCTTGCCCCTCAGGAGGGGACTCAAGAAGGTAGCCTCCTGGGATTTTGGGGTTGTAATGGGGGCAACTAGCTTTTTCCCCTCTCAGAATTTGGGGGGCTAGGAAGCAGGTAGCTTGATTATCCCAAGGGAGAATGGCAAAGGGGACTGCCTCACAGATCTGCCAGAAGAGGGAAGGAGGGGCGCCTGGAGGTCTGCCTCTCTCAGATCAGTTTGACCAGACTCCAGCCTCCAAGGCTTTATCAGTGGCTCAGCCTTTGTTCAGAGGTTCTGTTCAAATACCCTGGGGCAATTCAGGCCTGGGTGGGGCTGAGGGGAGGAAGGGAGTATGAAGGGGACAAGACGTCAAAGAAGGATCAGAGATTCCACAATTTCACAAAACTTTCGCAAACAGCTTTTTGTCTCAGCCTCCCCCTGCATTGTCCTGGACACCAAATTTGCATAAATCCTGGGAAGTTATTACTAAGCCTTAGTCGAGCACCAGGTAATTTCCTCCCAGGCCTCCATGGGCTTATGTATAAAGGCCCTCCAGAGCTGGTCCCTGATACAGCCCTGAGCCTGTAGACTCAACCAGACCCTCCACTGAGCTGGCTGCCCCAAGCCCCATGAAGCTGATGGGTGAGTGTCCCAACCTAGGATGGGGGAGTTTCCTGCCTATCTGGGGTACGGGAGGGAGGCTGGAGTGGCTGAGGGGCTGGGAACCCCTAAGCCCCCAGAAAGGTACCCAGATGGGAGTGGACAGTATGTCTCCTGAGACCCCCATCTGCTCCCAGCCCTGCAGTTGCTGCTCTGGCACAGTGTACTTTGGACAGTGCAAGAAGCCACCCCCTTGGGCCCTGCCAGCAACCTGCCCCAGAGCTTCCTGTTCAAGTGCTTAGAGCAAGTGAGGAAGATCCAGGCCGATGGTGTGGTGCTGCAGGAGAAGCTGGTGAGTGAGAGAGGCAGGCCGAGAGACAGGGAGGGGACACGGATGCTGCCAAAGGGGGTTTAAAGGAGAGAGGACCCAGAGCGGTGGGCAGGGGTGGGGGGTGACAGGGGACACCATCAGTAAGGGACATGGGAGAGGAGAGACACAGGGAAACGGAAGAAAGAAGTGGAGCTGTGGTGGGCTGGGAAGTAACCTGGGGAAGGGAACCTCTTGGGGACAGTGCTGGAGAGTCTGGCCGGGATGCAAGTGGAGCAGGGAATGGGGCTGAGAAGCCTGGCAAGACATGGAAGGAGGAGAAGACCACAGAGAGGGGGAGGAGCATCCTGGCCTTATCAAGTTCCCTGCACTCACAATCCTTCCCGTCCCCAGTGTGCCACCCACAACCTGTGCCACCCTGAGGAGCTGGTGCTGCTTGGACATTCTCTGGGCATTTCCCAGGCTCCCCTGAGCAGCTGCTCCAGCCAGGCCCTGCAGCTGGTAAGTGTCTAGAGGAGAAGAAGGTGGTGAGGGAGAGGGATGATCTAAAAGGCTCTCCTGACCTCCAGGCTCCAGCTGGGGCCCTGAGAGGAGCATCTTAGATGGCATTCCTAACTCTTCTACTACATTGCCTGCAGACGGGCTGCCTGAGACAACTCCACAGTGGCCTCTTCCTCTACCAGGGCTTTCTGCAGGCCCTGGCAGGGATCTCCCCCAAGTTAGCTCCCACCCTGGACATGCTGCATCTGGACATCACCGACCTTGCCACCAACATCTGGCAGCAGGTGAGCTTCGTTAGGAGCAGTAGTTTTAGAGGCCTATACCGAGCTGGTCCCTAAAGGTCGTGCTGCCAGTCTGGGAGTCCTGCAAGTTCTTTAGGGGGTTCTTTTGGTGGGAGCATTCTCAGGGATGGGCAGGGAGCTGCACGGAGGGACCTACCACCTCATCCCAGGCCCCTCCTGCTGCTGGCCTTCCCCTACAGTTGAGGGCAGGAACCCGATCACTGAACCTCAAAACAGACCCGGTTTCAATTCCTGGCTCCACTGTTAATTGTGTGAACTTCCGCAGCCAGCCCATCAGCCCTTTGCATTTCCTCATCTGCGATAACGCCCACTCTTCAGGGCCTGATTGCTGATCTCATCTATTCCCCCACAGATGGAAGACCTGGGGGTGGCCCCTGCCGTGCAGGCCACCCAGGGCACCCTGCCAATCTTCACCTCAGCCTTCCAGCGCCGAGCAGGAGGTGTCCTGGTTGCTGCCAACCTGCAGAGCTTCCTGGAGCTGGCATACCGTGTTCTGCGCTACCTTGCCGAACCCTGAGCAAAAACCCTCCCCATTCAGTGTATTTATCTCTATTTAATATTTATGCTTATTTAAACCTAATATTTAAAGATAGGAAAGAGTGGAAAGGAGCCCCAGACTCCTGGGTCCTTCCCTCCACTTCCAAGTCTCGTTTTCCTGCCTGTAGCAGGGGAAAAAAGCTCCTGTCTTCCTGTCCCTTGGACCGGGAGGTAGATAGGTAAATACCAAGTATTAACTCCTGTGACTGTGTTGGGCACTGGAAAGAGCCGCAGTGAACCCCCAACCTCGAGGGTACCCACCTTAGGGCCCTTGGAAGCATCAGGAAGTCTCCCACGTGGGAGATAAGACAGTCCTGTTTAATATTTAAACAGCAGTGTTCCCTAGCTAGGTCCTCTTATCCCTCCCTCGCTCTGGCCTCGGCTTGGCTTGCACGTCAGGTCGGCCAGGCCTTGCTTTTTCTCACGTCCCCTCCCCACAGTCATGAAGCCCAGCAGAGGCAGCCAGAGTTGGGAGGCTTGACCTTGGGGTCCCACAAATTCATTGGGGAATTTTTCTCTTTAATGTTTTTTGGGAGCATGTTTTAACACCCCTGGGAGCCAAGGCATCACTGACATCTCTTGTTTTTCTGGATGCCCTAAGAGTCACCCACTGGCTTGTGGTGAAAGCCCCACTCCCACCAGGGTCAGAATTCTGACTGCTTAGGGCTGGGCAGATGGTCGTGTATCTGCCTTGCTGGACAGGGACTGGGAATGTGGGCGGGAAAAGATGAGGGAGGATTATGTGAAAGGGTGTGTGAGAGGGAAGTTCAACTGTTCACTCTCCACTTCTGCCCCCACTTTCTCATTGTAGCCAAGCTTCATAATAAAGTGTTTGTCTCCAATAAATGTCTTTCCTCCTTCTTGAATCCAGCTGGTACCTGGCCAGGGGTTGGGGGGCAGGGAGTTAGTCAAAGGCAGAGGGCAGGGAAGAGGAGGTGCAGGGAGGAAGCAGGCTCATAAATGTTCATTCCTTTAGCATGTGTTTATCTTGCACCTACTCTGTGCAGACACTGGGCTAAGTGCTAGGGATATCCTGGTGAACAAAGCAGGCATGATCCTGCCCTCACGGAGCCATAGTCTAGTGGGAAAGGCAGAAGGCAAATGGACTACTGGTACCAGGAGAGGAGAGTGTGTGGGTTTGGGGGAGATCCTTAACCGTCCAGACAAAGGTAGACACTGGCCTGAAGCAAGAGAGCACTTAGTGTTTGCATAGGGCTGGTCGGTTTACCAACTTCCATGAACTCTCTAGCCCATCCACACTCACAGGTGCCCACGAAGATAGAATCAGGAAGTGCCTTGTACAGATTAGGAAACTGAGTCAAGGTGAAAACTTGGGTTGGGACTCAAATTCCAAGCTCTACACTTCTCTCCCCTGTCCAGCTCTGCCTCTGATCCAGCAGGGAGCAGCCTCATGCCAGCCGGCCACTATCCTGTTTGTCTCAGCGCGTGGGCTGAAGAGGCTGAGCTCACAGATAGGGAGGGGGTGAGGTGTGGAGCCTGGAGGGGCTGCTTCACACCTCAGGTCTGAGGCATACCTCTCTGTGCTCTCAGCTCAATATAGTTGTGGTTCCCAGGTGCCGCCCCCAGACCCAGGGAAGTCCAGATGGCCAACCGGTCCCGTTCCCCCTCCCAAGGCTTACCCCATTCTCATCACCTCTCAATTCCTTCCCCACATGGCTCCCTGGAAAGCAGGGTCTGGCTGAGCCAGGCTGCAATTCCCAGGTGTCTGGCTCAGGGTCATCTCTCTCAGGCCAGCCACGAGGAAATCAGGCTTGGAGACCTGCAGGGCAGGCCAGGCTGGGTTAAACAGGGCTCCTGCTCCTCAATGCCCCCAGTGCTCTTCTGGGGGACAGATCAAACTCCAGGCTAGTCAGACTCTGGGTGGGTTTGGGGGTTAGGAAACATCAGAAGAACAGGACACCCTACCCCAACGCCAGTGGGGCCTTTAGCCAAAACCTCACCCTTTCTAGTGTAGGTCTAACATGGGGGTGGGGGCAGACAACAGGCTGGTGCTGACTCCTTATCTCCCAAATCGGGACTGAGGAAGGGAAACTGCTCCCATCGCCCTCCCTGCCCCTACTGAGGGGACGGACATGGACCCTGAGGCCAGGCCTCTGCCCATCTCTATCCCTTCTCAAGCACAAGATGAGCCTCTTCCCCGGCCACGGCAAATGAGATTCCAAGACACTGTTCTCACCCCCGTCGGACACAAGCATGGCAGCACTTACAAAGGGATACACAAAGGTCTTTATTTACAAGTGAGCTGAGGTGAACTTCCCTCATATATTACAAAAAATAAAACGTACATATACATACATATACACACTCTGTATCTATAAAGTTCCTCGGAGGTAAATCTACTCTTGGAAGAGGGCAGGTGCACGGGAGGGGGTGTGGTGGCGAGACTGCCCTGAGCAACGGAATCGGGCTGCTCACGCGCTTCAGGTACTGGCAGTAGGGAGAGGAAATTATGAAAGAGAGAGACTGAGAGACGTCTTAAAGGTTAGAAGTCAGGGACAGGGGAAAGATCTGGAAACTAACAAAGGGCTCTTACATCATGTGGATATGAGCAATGATGTCTCATCTTCCCTCGTTGTTCTCTCTTGAAGTGCCTGCGGCCGAGACCCTCCCAGAGGGCCCCTGCGGCCACTCCTGACCCCTCAGAGTGCAGCAATGGCTTTGGCAGCCACCTGGCGGCCCAGCGGCAGGCTGAGGTCCGTGATGGCCAGAACCACCTTGGGGCTGGACATGGCTGACACCTTCACCAGTTCCGATACCTGCCACAGACAGACAGCTGCTCACTGGGGCTACCTCGTGGTGGGTGCGATGTCGTGGGAAGAAGGGGGCCCCCTCCTTGCTCTGAGGGCTAGACGCTAAACTCTCAGCTCTGCTAAAACATGCTGACTCCCTCTGCTCTAGCAGGTGAGGCTAGCCTTCTCCTGACGAGAAGCACTCACCGTGGTAAAGGGCATGAACTGCAGGATGCTGCCTCGGCTGCCCTGCTCCAGGCAGTCCACACACTCTTCCATGAACCACTGCACAAACTGGGTGTGGGGGCCGGCAGTTCGAGACCCCAGGATGGAGGAAATGAGCAGGAACAAGTTGGCTGTGTGGGATGGGGGGAGAATGAGAAGAATTCCATGAGAAGGTCTGAGAAGAGGTTAGACTCTGGGAGGAGGGACTGAAAAGGAAAAAGCAAGTACTAAGAATGCCCCCCAAACTGGGGCTGTCAAATAGAGGAAATGTAAAAGGAAAACTGGAGGTGAGTCAGAAGAGGTGCTAAATGGGAGCCTGAGGAAGACAGGAGAGCCAGCAAGTAGGTGAGATGGAGGACACGGGTGGGGAGATGTGGCAGAGGTGGCAGAGGGCAGCAGGAGGCCCGCTGCCAGCTGGTGAGGCCTTAGCTGCCGTTTCAGGGGTAGGGGTGGGAGGACTCACCCAGGACTCGGTTCAGTGGGTCTCTCATGTTAACAGTGTGGAGCTGGGAGGCCGACAAGGAGCTGCTCATGGACCGGTCAGCTGTGGGGCCAAACGGAGGGAGCACTAAGGAAACAGCCTCCTCTATTCAAACCACCTTTCCCAGGGAAGCCCTGGCCCATCAGGTGTGAAGCGCCTGCCCAGGGAAGGTCCTTGGATCCAGAGTCACAGAGGAGCCAGAATGCAGAGATCCCCATAGGGAGGTGAGAGAGAACACACACTGGCGAGCGGCGCCAGGTGCCTATCTGGGGGCTGTACATGGACTAAGCTGTTTAATCCTCACATGTCCACTTTATGGATGAAGAAAACAAGAACTCGGATTTGTTAAGTACCTAGCCAAAGGTCACAGGGTTTGTGGGCGGCAGACCCAGCACCTTTCCTCTGCTCAAGCACAGAGCTGGTTCCCTAGTAATTAAAAAGGCCTCAGAAGAAATCTCTAGAAACAGGAAAAATTAAATGCCACAGGAGCCCTTGGAAAAAAGAGGTAACAACATCTAGGGAAGTTGGGTAGGGGACGGGGGGTGCTCTTCAGGCAGGAAGAGTGGGGAGCAGGCCCAAGTCCCAGCCCAGGCCTGCTCCAAGCCTCAGGGCCTGTTTCAGGGGAAGGGAAGTCAGAGCTGGTGAGTCAACAGCACAGACTGTGCCCAAGGCAATGAACTCCCTTGGGTAGCCTACCATTGCCTCCACCTCGGGGTAAGTAAGGGGTTGGGAAGGGCCAGCAGTGTGCCCCAGGCTGGGACTGGATCCAGGCAAAGGACCCTCAACCCTGAGGGGCAGACTCATAGTAACCTTTGGTCCTTCCAGGGGTACAGACCACTAGCCTACAGGGAACAAAATGGGACAAACTGCCACACTCTCTCTGACTGGCCAACAAGGATGCCCACAGCTGCCGACCAGTGCTAAATAACTGAGGCCGGAGTTTCCAAGGAAGGGAGCAGCCCGCCCCACTCACTGGGACTGCTGGCGTCTTCCTCATTGGAGCTCAGAAGTCGCATCAGCTTCGAGGGCTGCATGTCATCCAAGGGGAAGAGGCTGAAATAATCCTGGAGGGCAGGAGACTCGTGATCACCCATTCCTCGATCCCCCAAATTCCCGTATCGGGTAAGAGGACTGAGAGCAGATGGGAGTGGGGAAGTGCCAAGTCCATACAGGCCTCAGTCAGCATCTTCAGCGCGGTTGTCTTCCCTCTGCGTCTCAGTCCCTCTCCTCACCCCCTTCAACAAGCCTCGCGAGATCCACTCACACAGTTAACCCTGCAGACGAGTGACTAACAGGCTACCCAGGGGCAGGGAGGTGCCTAACTGCCTTTGCCTGGGAAGGAGCCTCTTACCAGAAAGGGCTCAGGAAATGTCTGCTGCACAAACATATGAACAAGCGAACAGAGGGGTCCCCTACCTCGATGTCTTCACGGTGTCTCTTCTTTTGGCGGGAGGACGCCTGACCCTTGTGGGAGGAATAGGAACTTAGGGCACACCAGACGGCCAACCTGGCAAAGGGTTCCAGGAAAGGAAGTAAAATCAGAGGGGCCCCAAAGGGGGTTTCTGTGCCAATGGTGATCAGGCCCCATCTGACAGGGCCTCCGCACAGCCCAGCTTCCCTAGGTGACCCCAGGTAAGGGCACCCAACTTGGGGCTGCAGGCACTTGAGGCTCTATAGAGAATCCTACTTGGCGAGAGCAGTCCCAGGGGGGTCCATGAGGCTGTGCCACTTGGAAGAGTCGGTGAGCAGGCCAGGCAGGATGTGGCCCAGCAGGACCAGTGTCACCTGCTGCATGTCCAGGCAGAAGATGGAGTAGAGCAGCTCCACTGCCCGCAGAGTGTGCTCCTTCCGCGTCTCCTTTAACAGTTCCTAGATGGGCAGGTGAGAGGGGATTTAGGAACTAGGGGCCCTGACTGTGGCGCTCTGACATCCCTGCCACTCCAGCCCGGCTCTCCGGGAAGGTACGCAGGGAACCCCAGCTGCTGCTCCAGCCTTCCCTCTGCCTCAGAGCCTCTGGCCAGAGCTACCTGAGGAGGCAGCTCCCCTCAGAGTCCAGGAACTTTCCAGGCCAGGACCAGCCTCTGTATTCCTAGGAATCTTCTCGCAGCATTTAAGAGGCCTCTCAGAGAGGCCTGGCTGACCAGGCTGAGTGCTGGGAAGTCAGAGGATGGGACTGAGTTTCATCCTATAAGGTATTTTCTCAGATGTCTCCTGGAGCCTGAGATACCTGCTCTCTCAGCCCATGGTTCTGGCTCTCACCCACCCACCCCGGGTACCTTAATTAGGTTGTTGCAGAACCAGTAGACGCCTCCCATGTGCAGCAAGGTGTCAAAGATGTGGATAGAGCGACTGTCCACCCATCCCTTCTCCAGCACCTTGGCAAATATGTCTGTTAGCACCTCCTTGATGGGCCGCTTAGGGGGTAGCAGGTTCCAGTAGGGCATTGTGTCCATGCCCGGGGATGGGAACTTGATCTGTGTAGCTGTCTGCTGCAGCACGTCAGCACACATATGCTCCAGGATCGAGCTCATGATCACCACCCTGGGGGAGGGGGAAGAGGACCTGAAGCTCAGGCAACACTGGGTTCAAGAGCCAGGCTGGAGAGAGGAAAAAATATCTAGGCCAGACTTTTCCCAGGACTTGGATTACGGAAATATTTCTGGGGAATTAACCCCATTCTATGCTGAGGAAGGAGACAAGAGGAATCCGCAAACCCCTAGCAGACCTGACTCTACCAGTTCTGCTCCTGGCAGTACTCTCACCTGCTGGACACAAAGCCTACTGCGGGGGAGCTCTCCTCCCCCCGGTTACTCCAGCAATATATTCATATTTTCTCTCTCCATCTTCTGCCATCCCCCAGGCCTAGCCCTGCCAATCCTGACATAAATAAATACAATCACTTCCCTCTGGGCTGAGTGCTTGAGGGGTGTCCCCGCCCAGCCTTGGCCTCCTCCCAAAGTAAACTGTTACTTCCAGGACAGGGGCCCAAAGTCTTCCCCATAGGCCTCTTCCTGGCCCTCTGTAGCTGGGAAAACATAAATGTATATCCAGGGATTTTCTCATGAAGAGTCCTCGACCGTGAATACAGACCTAAGTCTGGGTGCCAACTGCTCCTGGAATGCTAGGTGGCTCTGGGAAAGTCACTGTGACTTTCTGAGTCACTTTTTCCACCTACATGGTGAAGACACAGATTTCCCACTACTCCCCACCCAGATAGGAATCGGGGTACTTAGAATGGAGAGGAAACACTCCATTACTTGTTGGGAGGCAGATGATGAGGAAAGAAAGAAAGGAGGCAAGAGAAAAAGAGGAGATGAGATTTCATGGATCCTCCTCACCCTCATTTCAGCTCAATCTTCCACTTCTCCCTTCTAAGAAATCCTAGTGGCTACCTTGTGAGTCATCACTCACAACTCACCAGTTGGTTCATAGCCATGTTAATGGCAGCACTATTCACAACAGCCAAGAGATGGCAGACGCCCCTGTGTCCACTGACTGATAAATGAATAAGCAGAACATGCCATATACATACAACAGAATATTATTCAGCCTTAAAAAGGAAGGAAATTCTGTGCTATGACACGGATGAACCTTGGAGATATTATATGAAAAGAAATATGCTAATCACTAAAAGACAAATACTGTATAATATCACCTACATAGGGCACCTAAGATAGTCAGATTCATAAGAATAAAAAGCAGAATGAAAGTTATGAGAAGCTGGGGGGAGGGAGAAACAGGTGAATTGTTGCTTAATAGGTACAGAGTTTCAGATTTCCAAGATGAAAATTCTGAAGATGTTTCATAAAAATGTAAATGTACTTAACATTACTGAACTGTACACTTAAAAATAGTTAAGATGGAAAATTGTGTTATGAATTTTTTTACCACAAGTAAAAAAAAAAAAAAGCTACTGAATGGGTAAATGAACCAATACCACTGAACTCAACATAGCTAAAGTCACCAGGGAGGTTCTCCAAGCCCCTGAAAAGCCAAGGCAGAAAAATGTCACAAAAGATAGTCAGGTAGGATGTAAGGGTATGTAAGGTGGGGTGGGTAGGTCCAAAGCCTACAAAATCTACAGACAGGCTCATAGTTCCTAGACAGTGACACACTAGGATAATCACTTTGTTCTTCTGGCAAGCTAGTTCTACAGAACTGGACCTCCCTGAGGGTTTGTTTGGGGTCTGTATTATGGGACACGCAGATCCTGGATTAGAAACACTCCCGGCACAGAGATACACACTAACTGTTACTGAGTCAGCGAGTGAATATGTGAATAAGAATGTGAGTGAGTAAGTGAGTGAGCAAGTGAGCAGCATGTTCAGGAAGGTGAAAGACGAGGGAAATACTGGTTGCTGGAGGTGCCGACCTCTCACGACAGACCTGTGGGGTTCCAGAAGGGAGGGGCCGGGTGACTGACCTCTCATTGTAGAACTGCAGGGTGTTCTCACTATACAGTGGCCCTGCCAGCTGGCGTATCATCTGCAGCGACTTCTCACGCTCATCCAGTCCCAGCATCCGCACGTGGGCCACAAGCCAAGCCACAGCACACACCGCCAGACTGCACACCTTTCCCTTGATATTATCTGTGATTTTCTGAGAGAGGGAAAAGCAGTGACTGGGGCCACTATCTCCCGTCCCCTGGCTATCACTATCCCCATCTTCTGAGGGCAGCTAAGTGTAGCAGGTGGAGTCCTGGGCCACATTCCACACCTCTTTTCACCACGAGTTTGATTTTCCCTTTACCTGGGTAGGAAAAGAGAAGGTTGCTGGAAAGGTGGGGCTACCTGGATGGACTCGAAAGCCAGTACGCCATTCTCCCAGGCATTGAGGATTTCCAAGATGGCCGCTGAAATGCTGAGACAGGCTTCGTGCCAATTCATCTGCCTGCAAGGGGGCGAAGGCAGGAGAAAAATCACCACAGGGGAGCATGAAATGGGTTGAGAGGGACTTGGTGCTGTCCCCACCACCACCCTTGGAGTAGGAGCCCAGGCCACTGACACCAGCTTCATCTCGGAGGAGTTGTTGAGGAGGGCCACTAGAGACTCCACTTTGGTGGAGTCAGGCCGGAAGCAGGGGTGGTCAGGGTTCAGGATTTTTCCCTCCTCGGGCATGCATGTCTGTATCCAGGTCTCAAAGAAGGGCACCTCTGCTCCTGTGCTTGATTCGGACATAATCACCTGGAAAAAAAAGGAGGAAGGGTAACCAGCCGAGAAAGGATAGCACAGCACCCTGCACCTCAGTTTCCTGCCCCCACTGCTTTTCCCTTCCTAGCCTGAAAAAGTGGGGATAAATTGGTCTAAATGAGAATGACGAGGGCTATGCTGCCACCTAGTGGTTAGTGTGAGTGTGGCACTGAAGGATTAGGGATGTGACCAGGGGGACAGCTATTGACTTCTCCTGGGTGGGCACCTGATTTCTATAGCTGCACAAGTAATGGACTTGGGTGACTGAAAGGGGGTAGGGGGTGAGGTGTGGAGAGATACTGGTTGCTTTCTTCCCCTTTGCTCCGCCCACTTAGTGCCCCTAATCCCCCTGCTCTCCTTTCACTCACCTCTGAGCCATAGGTCTGGGCCACATGGCACAGCATAAGGAAGGAGATGTCAAAGAGTAAGGCTCGAACTGGGGCTGCTTTGGCTGTGAAGAATGAAAAGGCTGAGCCCGCAGCTAGAGCAGGGGCCTGATGCCCTTGTCTGGGTTGGGAGGGGATCAGGATTCACCTCAAGGAAGGTCAGAAACCAAGTGGCTCTTTCAAAGCTCTGAGGCTCAGAATCCTTTTCTTGAGTCTCAACTGGGACATCATCCCTTCCTTGGAATCAAAGACTCCTGATACCTTCCTTCAATCCTCCCCGCCTGCCAATATCCAACCAAATCATAAGGAGGAGAGAGAGTGACAAAGGGGTGGTTACAGAGAAAGCCTTTCCCCAGCATTGCCCTCTCTCAAGTGTCCCCAAAAGCTTCATCAGTCATTGCTCAGGGGAGAAAACAGCCTCCCAGGATGAGCGAAGGCACCCTTTTCCATCCCGAGCTCTCCCTCCACACCCCTCTTTCAGTGTCGACCAGGCCTGGGGAATCGCAGAGTTGACTTACTGCTTTCTTCACTGCCGTGTGTCGTGAATTCATTCAAACTGTGGAAGGAATGGAAACAAGTCACATCAATCAGGGCAAGGGCTGAGCAACAGCTGGGTCAGGGTGATAACACCCACTCGGAGAGGCAGTAGAGTCGGAATTACATGTTAAACTTAAAATGAACACCATGGCTACAGAACAAAGACCTCTTACTTATTTTTAAAAGATTTCCAAGGCCTAGAAGATGGCTTGCTGAATAGAACAATATTCTACATATCCAATTCCAGGTCAACCAAAAAAAGTCAACAGAATTTGAGAGGCCATGATTAATAACTGGACACACACCAAATCCCTCCACACCAACTGTTTAATGTCTTGTTACCTCCTCAAATGCCTTCACTTTATCCTCAGCTGAAAAGAGGCTTCATGTCCAAACAACTGGGCCCCTCCCAGAATCTCCAGCTGGGATGCTCTGCTTTGGCCTGGGTATGTATGGAGAGATCTAGACCCCAGGGCTCATCCCTATCCTGTTAATTCCTCCTTCAGGGACACCTCCCCACCCCGGTCGAGAGCTCAGCCTTCCTTACTTGATGAATTTCCGAGCGAAGGACTTAAGCTTCCCAGTGGCTGCAGCTGCAGCCAGCAACAAATCCAGACTCTTCCCAGAGAGCATGTGGCCCAGGACCCCCAGCAGCCCCTCTGGGGACTTGGAGTGGTCTGCATCCATCGTCTGGGGACACGACAGGAAATCAAGTCCTGAAGAACACTGAAGACCCCCCCAGATACAGCCTAGCCACAGTCTCTCTGTCTCCATTAAATAGTACACCGTGACCTGCAATTTAATCTGTCTTTCTGATTCCAATCCGAAAAACAGTTCCTAAAATCTATCCTTGCTCTCCGATCCATTCCTCTCAACTAAATTGGGATGATGGAGTTGGGGTTGGGGTTGAGGTTGAGGTGGGCAATGTCACTGCTACGAGTCTCCATTGTTTCCACATGAGACAATCTAAGTGAAAGCACCTACCACAGTGCCTGGCTTACAAGTGATGCTAAACAAACATTAGTTTTCCATGCTGGCTTCCCTTGCCTTCCCCTTTTCTCTATTTCCAAAGTAACTATGCATAAAAGCCAGCAGAGAGAGAGGTGTATAGCCTCGCTTATTTATCTGGAAATAGAGGGAAAATTAGAAAGCGGGAAGAGATGATCCTGGTGGTGAAGGAAGGGCCCACTCACCTTGAGGATGTTAGTGACAGTGGGCTCCGCGCGGAGGATCAGCCCAGGATTGGGCTGAATGTTGGCGTTTTCTCCTGCTTTTGGCTGGGGTGCATGCTCCCGGTCTACTGCACTGTGGCCATAACCAGTAGGCCAAGAGAAGAGGAATAAAGGTTAATTCTTGATATGCTCCCTAGAAGCAGAGCACAGTGAAGGTAGGAGGCACATAAGAACCTTTGATGTCAGGGTGACGTTTATGAAAGTGTATCCAATATTGCAATTGCTTCAGTTTGTCATTGGTTATTACATCTATTTTGAAAGTTTAAAATCAAAGGAAGATTTATAACTTTGGCTTTGATCACAAAGGAGGCTGAGAGTTAAGAGTGCAGAATCTAACAGAGCAAAACCCTGGTCTACAGAAATCAGTGTTTCCTATTCCTGGTAACCCTAGGCCTGGTGCCAGTCACCTGCAACCTAAACTCTACACGGGAGAGGAAAAGGCACCCAGCAGCCCAGTCTGGACACGAGAGAGGGAGGGCAAAGGGTCCCTGAACTGGTCCTAGGGGGCTTACACTTACCGCTTGGCCATAAGGTTGTTCACACTGGCTTCAGACAGAAGCCCTTGCTTTCTACATTCTTGGAGTAGGAAGTCTGTAAAGTCACAGCTGTGAGGGAAAAAGATGATGAGGGGACTGGGCACAGACCAAGAGCAATGGGTCCCGGCCCAGTATCCTCCCTCCTTTAGGATGATGACTGTTTGGAGCGCCAGACGGAAGGTAGAGGGTAGAGGGGCTCGGGCACTTGGCCACTACGAGGCTGTTGCCTCCTGCTCCTGCCAAGGACAGTGAACAAGGAGACAGTCCCTTGAGGTTTATCTGGCACAGAAGAGCAGTGGAAGAGCCCAGAACACCTTCCAGTAGAGTGGGGAGGGTGAGCAGGGGAGTTCGTACTTGCAGCGCTGGTCAGCTTTGTCCAGCAAGGGTGTGAGCTTCAGCAGGAACTCAAAAGCACAATTGACATCTTCGGTAAAGTCCTATAAAGAGCCAGAAACTACCATCTGGTTTCTATGTTCTCCTCCACACCCCCAACTGCAATGCGGGCTCATAAGGACATTCATCTATGGATATAAACACCTACAAATTGGCCGTGCTGACCCAATGACTTCCAGTGACTAGATGGGGATAAGTATGGGGCACCACTGCTCTCTGCATGGCCACCTTGGCCCTGATCTTCTCAGGCAACCTTGCCTCCTGAACAGCCGGGCTGCCTTCTGTCTGGAGACTGGGTGCCTGTGCATGATGCCCGCAGATGCTCAGGTACACACACCTGCTTCCCTTCCTCTAGGCACAAGACTGCACAACTGCCCAGCTAGGGCCTACATGACCCCTCCTTTACCCTTGTTTCTCCAGGGCGGAAACAAGAATTCATCTGCTACCATGCCCTGCCCCATCTCATTTCTTCAACTCACCTTGTCCCCATGAGAATATTTCTTCAATTTCACCAAAACCTGTGGAATCTAGAGGAGAAAAAACAGGAAGCACAGTTCTTCTCTTTCACCCAGAACTAAAGGCATCCCCTCCAGCTCCCTGCTCTGGGCAGAGAGATAGGAACATTTGCCCTGGAAGTGAAAGCATCCTTAGAGCCAAATCAGAAAGCTGACAGGTACTCAAGCACCTGGTGCCCTCAGCCTACAGGACACAGGGACCCCGCTTCAAAGCCTGGGGCCTACTTCCCTGGCTCCCATAACTGCCCTGCACCAATCTGGATAACAACTGAGCTAAACAGCACCTGTGTGATCAAAAACAGCAGAGGCCTGCCAAGTGGACTAAATACGGCCCTGGGACTTTTGGACAAAATAATCGATGGAAACTTGCGCTGGGGGATCTGGCAGCCTGGGCATGACGCCAGCAGGGAGAAACATGGGGCAAAGGTCCAGAGTGACATTGCTTTTCCTGAGAACCATTCCTAAACTGCTCTCTGCTGCTCTCATGTCCCAGGTACCTTGAGGAAAGTGAAAGCTGTCCACTTGAGCTCTTCTGTACCCTCAGGAGACTCGATGAGCCCCACAAGGCAAGCTTTCCAGATCTCCAGGACAAAAAGCGGGGTGGGGATATGCTGTGGGAAGACCCAAGGGTGAGGCATAAGGGGTGCCCCATCCACCCTTCATCTTCTGCAGGCCCCTAGGGATCAAGCTAGGTCAGAGACTATGAAGCAGACACTTCTCCCCACTCTCAATGTGAGAACTAGGACATCAGGTGAGATGGCCGAACCATGTGGGCCTGGGATCCACTTTCCACCACAAATAGGAGAAACCCTGTTTTCCTAGAAAGACTAGAAGAATCCTCCCTCCTGCCTCCAAATGGTCGGCTGTCTTGGGGACAGAGAAGCAACTCTGGCCCTCCCACCTGCATGCGTTTCACCATCATGAGCTGTTCCACCAGGGGCTGTGTCTCGCCTGTTAGGTTCATGGTGCCCTCAAGCAGGACCAGTGCGTGGACGGTGGGGAAGCCAGTTTTGTGTGGCTGCTCAGAGTGCACAGACAGCATGGTGGGAATGCTGAGGGGACAGATATATGGGGAACAGTGTTTGGTGAGCTAGAAAGAGTTGGAGAGGAGGTGAGAGCAGAAAGGTCAGGGCCAGGTGCCACATGATCCCATCCCCACCTAGGGCCTTTCACCTCTCCCTTCACCCCAATTGCCTTGGGAGCCGGGTACCTCCTAATGAGTGTGCCACACTTCTCAGCCTGGCTCCGGAGCTGGGGGTTGCTGAGATTGGCCAGGATCTCTCCAAGCTTCAAGAGAGAATGCTCAATGGCTGTCCAGGAGGCTGGTGGAAAAAAGGAAATGCAGAAACTGATGGGAAACAGAGTAGAGTGAGAGACTGGCCCCTAACTCCTGGCCTTTGGCACCCCCTGAGCCCACGAAACCAAGCAGAGAGGCTTCCCTTAAAGGTGACATGAAGACTGAGGGCCTGGGGGCAGCATGCACTGTTTCTATAGAGGGGGGTACATGCCAACAGTGAAGCCCCTAGAAACTATTCCCAGAGGCCTGACTTCTAGGAGATGCGTACAGCTGACTTTAGAGACCAAGTGTGTCCTAACACAGGCAGTGGTAGAGGCAGGGTCTGGGAGGTGGGGTGGTGGAACCCAGCAGCCCAAATAGGGAGGCAGCCACAAATCACTTCTGGAGTGAGCTGCCCTTGCAAGTGGCCATCACTTTCCACCCTAGTCAAGCTGGACTCCTCCACAGCCTTCCGTCTGGGCCTCTGCTCTAGCTGCTCTCCCTTCTAAAATGCCCCTCCTATTCATCTTCACCCTCCAACTCTCACTATCCTTCAAGTCTCTGTTCAAGCCCCAACTTACCCAACTGGTCCAACCCATGGATCTCTCCTCCTAAATGCCTGAACTCATGGTCTATACCGCATGATTTAGCACTTAAATATAAGTCACTTATCCTAGTTACAATTCCAGAGGGTCGAATGATGAATAATGGCACCAACTAGCCCATTAACCTCCATGTAGCACACGGGAGAAAAACCAAAAAAATATGACCTGAGATCCATTAAAATTAAGTTAAATATCCATTCATTTTTCAGCCAACAAACATTCGTTGAGTGCTCAAGATAGATAAGAAACTGTCATAGCCCATTTTTACATAGTGGTCACCTTTCTGGACTTTTCAGAGGCAATAAACCATATTTTGAGAAGTAATAAATATAGTAATCCTATAACAAGTTCTTTGACCTGGTCCTGAAGACCTGGGGGTAACCCATTCCAGCATTCTCATTGTGGGGAGAACAAGAGATCCTTAGGTGGTTCGAAGCCACAGCAAGATTGTGGCCTTTAGGTCCATGCCCAGAATACCAGAATCTTCCCCGCCACTAGGTGATCTGTCTGACCTCAGGCTCCAGAGGGTTCCAATATTTAACATGTGCACTTGAGTCAAGGGGTGCATGGCACAGCAGGCCTGACAGCTGACAGGTCTAGTGTTTAAAGGGGTTTTAGGCAATGTTCAAACACAAGAGACATTTTTTTTCAGATGATCAGTAACAGGGAGACAAACACAAGGATGGATGGTGTGCTTGTCTTGTCCTCTAATTTTTTCCATATATATTACATACTAGTCTTGCTCCCCACTAGCATGTATGCTGGTTGAGGGCAGGGACCCTGCCACATGCTGCTTCAGAAGCCCCCCACCCCCCGCCCCCAGCACCTGGCACAGTGCTGGGCATACAATAATGCTCAGTAAATACCTGTTGGTTGATTGGCTCGGGTGCCACCCTGCCCAAGTCCCTGGGATGTATGCAATGCTTATGGGGAGAAAAAAAAGGAAGTGGGATGATTTCAGATCCTCCTGGAAAAAAGTGGGATGCCATCCTGCCTCTCCCCTCTCAATTAAAGAACTGACTATGGGAGAAGTGGCAGGAGGGACTCAGGGGAACTAGGGGACATACAGGCCTCCTCAAGTTTGGCGATGTGGAGCAGGGCCCGGTTCTTGGTGCTGCTGAGGGTCTTCTCCAGGCGCTGCAGGCACATGGCAAGCTGCTTCTCCCCAGCGGCTGGAGTGCCAGCCTCCAGCCCCTCCTGGAGCCGCTCCGCAGAGGCTGCGGTGCAGCGCAGCAGCCAGTGGAGGGCGCTGAGAAGGGCCCGGCACAGCCCGATACACTCCTCTGCTTTGCCATGACAGCTACCGGGAAAGGATGCAAAATCAGTGTCTGCTCCAAAGGCTGAAATCTGACCCACACCTATGTTCCCCAGAGTGCCTGGAACTCCCCTACTAGAGAAGAGAGTTGGAAAGCTAGCAAAGTCTCAGGGAAAACAGCCCCATCGGCTTCCACTGGACAAGATTTCAAATGCGCTACTCCAGATCTAGCAGCATTTTTGTCCTAAGGAAATAAATAGAAAAGGATGGGGATGGGTGGGTGCAGGTGAGCAGTTTGGAAGAAGTGCAGGAACCTAGAGTTGGGTTCAGTCTATATACTCGGGGCTTTTCCTTTACATTAAGCTAATGCTGCCTCCCACCCTTGCCATTACCTCAGTCGGTCACAGAACATGTCCATGATATCCAGCAAAGCCTGGACACACAGGTCTCGGGAAAAGTCATCAAACTGTGGAAAGAACAGTGGTGATGCTACGGAATGCCCCAGTCAACTCCTAGTCTCACAAATGAGGCAGATGGGACATTCAGGATTCCTGCTCATCTTTCCACCCACCTCAGGTTTCAGACTTGGAGTTCTTTCAACATTGGAAACTGGCTCCTAAATTGCCAGCCCCCACTTCCCGGGATGCTCCTCCCTCCAATGGAAGATAGCAATGCCAGCCAGAGACATCATGTGCTGCCTGGCCAGCCTCAGTGGTCACATGATCAGAGCAGTCAAGGAGGTGGGGCCCCCTCTGTCACTACCGTATCTCTAACCCCTGCCCCCTACCTAGCTTGTGAGTGGCAATGGTCATACCTTACTGATAGCTGTGAGGACAGAGGAGTAGGACACCATCTGGAGGGAAAGAAGACAAATAAAAGTTCAGACAACTAGTGTCCCACAGCTGAGAGAAACAAACACTAATACTTAGAGCTCCTGCAGCTCTCCTAAAACCTTAATTCCTTTCAGATGCCTTTTCAACCCATTAATAGAGAGGCAGTAACACTAGGCATTGTCCCCATTCCTCCTTTTAACAGACTTACCACAAATGACATCATAAGCATAAACCTACAGAGAAGATGATTTGGGGGTATTCAAAGGTGACATGTCTCACGTTCACATGCCACTCATTGCCCACTATATACAGGTTTAACTGACTACCAGTGGACAGAAGAATGGACAAGAGTCAGGTTATGTTCCTGTACTCCTACAATTTCTATCAAGAGTGATTTTATTTTGACAAATACTAGAGACAAGCACACATTTCCTGCAATGACTCAGTAGTACCTGTACCTTGAAATAGGCAGTGAATTTTATTATACACACTCTTACTCATTTCTCTAGGATTTATTCTCTAGAACTCCTCCAGGATACCTTCTCTGACCAACTCAACCTCCCACCCAAAGCTGAAGTCCTTCCTCTGTGCTCCAAGTAATCCCCTATTCCAATTGTCCCACAGCAAGTGCCTGCTGCTCCCAGCAAACTAGGAGCTCCTTGAGGACAAGGATACTTTTTACTCAGTGATCCTCATTAACTTGGTGATAATGTTTGTAGAATGAATAAGTAAAAACACATCCTTACATCAACATTTCCCAAAGTATCTTCCAAAGCTGCACTGTCCAATAAGAACGCTCCTAGCTTCATGTGGCTTTTTAAATTTAAAGTTTAACAAAATTTAAAATTCAGTTCATTAGTCATACTAGCCACATTTCCAGCACTTAAAGTCCACATGTGGCCAGTGGCTACTGTATTAGTGCAGATATAGAATATTTCTATAACTCTAAAAGTTCTACTGGATGATGGTATTCCAAAGGTTCCTAAAGATGTTAAGAAATTTTGTAATACAATACTGAATGTCAACTGTAATTGAAAAAAATTTTAATTAAAAGAAATTTTAGGAGTGACGTTAGAAACATGGTGGAGTGAGACATCTCCAGATCTCTCCCCTTGAAATAACAATAAGTTGAACATCTAAAAGTCAACAAAAAACACCCAAACTGCACAGCTCATTTGGGAAGACTTATCAAATTCTACTTTCTAATATATCTATTGATTTTACCCGACATTTTATTATAAAACTTTCAAACATAAAGCAGTTGAAAGAAATATGTAGTGAAACATGTATACTTATTACCTAGATTCTATTTATAAAATTTAAAACTTATATTTATTGTATATATGTTTCAAAAAAAATAAAAACTTGTTCTCTATCAAAAAAAAATTTATGCACACAAAGAGCTTCTGCATGATATGAATTTCAAAAACTCTGAAATAAACATATAAAGAGCTTTTTTAAAGTAAGGGTTCTTTTAGTAAAGAGCTTTCTTTGCTGTAATACTTCTCTTAATCACAATACACTTGTATACGATGAGAATTGCTAAAATGACTAAAGATGAAGCCAGCAATACTTTTCAAACTTATTTGACTAAGAAATCTCATTTAACAAGTATTTCCAAAATATGTTTTGAAAAATTCCAAGAGTGAGCTTCTTGAGAACAGAAATAGTGTTGAATTTATATGTTTCTCTGGAACCTAACCTGGGGCCTAGTAGATGGTAGACCTTCCAGTTTTATTGCTTTGCATTGAGGAATTCTAGTAACTAACATTCTGGAAAAAATTTACCTTAAAATGAATTTCTATTAATAAAACCTACTCATCACCAAAAGATTAAAGATATAGTTCAAAAGAAATGTTATCCTGAATGAAATTAAACCCTACAGAAAGTCTTCTAAGTTGTCATATGAAAAAATTATAGCATGCTGATAAAATGAGTAATACTATAGAAAAGTTAGAATCGTATACTCAAAATCAGTGGCAAAATACACCAAAATAAAAAAGAACACAATGACAGAAACTATCAAGATAATTACCTGCCTCATGAGTTATCTTCACTAGAAGAACAGAAATTTCCAAAGATTTAAGAAAGCTAAGTCAGCCTCAATGACCTTAGTATGGTGAATTTTACATGCATGGCAATGCCTTCCATGTCTAATTTCTTCATCATGTGAACAGACTGCTCTCTGTTCAGATATCTTTAACTAGTATTCTTGAATAAACAGGTGCAAAACACACAGAGGACTTAAATACACAATTAGTGTTTAGTGCCACTCTCAGCAGGACGTAGTGTGAAGCCAATGCTAGTGTCTGACAGTGATCAGAAAGTTGGGAGCCTGCCTAGGCAGGATGACCATAACGTTCCGGGTGAGTGTTTGTTTATTTATAACTGATGTCCCCATAGCAAGAGCTTGGCAGAGAACTGAACTTTGCAGGATACCAACCTGAAGGGGGAGCTGGATGTTCCCACTAGAAATTGACCTTTAACTATCAGAAGAGAAACCCCCATTTCTGTATGTTCTAAGGGATGACATTGGTTATAATGAGTATATGTGGTCTCCTAATTCAGAATTCCGTTCAGTAAATTTTTGCTAACAGTATCAATAAAGCACTTCTACTCCAGAGAGTTCAAAATATTTTCCACATGCTGAACTGTTTTTCGCAGAAAGGTTTAACCCATTCCAGTCTTAATATATCTATCAACATAAAAGCTCTAAACTACCACCAGACTGAGGATAGAGACTGTCTGTGCGGCCCCCTGCACACCTGGCCAGCCCAGACTGACCCCACAGCTGTTCTCTAATCTCCTCTACTTTTCATATTCAGCTGCTCCTAAGTGCCCTCTACATGCACAGCACTGGACCAAAGAGCCTCTTGACTCTGAAGGAAGAATAAATTACTAATTTTGCATAGCACTTTGTAAGTCATTAAGGTCTTTAATGTATATTCATTTTTCTCTTACTGTTACTTCAGCCTCTTTCTTCTTTTTGCCTTTCCCATCGGTGTTTATACATCTCAAGATTCTTCTATTTTTAAATGAACTTCCCGCAGATCCCACATTTCTAATTAACTACCACCCTCTCTCTCCTGCTCTTCACAGGCATGAGTTCTCCACACTCACTGTCTCGACCTCCTTACTTTCCGTTCGCAATTCAACCCACTCCAATCACTTCTGTCCTTCCCACTGCATGAATCTTCTCATTAAGCTCATCAACAAACTCATGTTGTTAAGCTCCATAAACACTTGATTCTGATCTCCCAGCAGCATGTGACACCAGGAAACATCTCTTCATTCTTCACTTCTCTCCTTCCTTGCTGAGCTTTTTTGATATCACCCTCTCTTGCTTTTCTTCTCTCCTCACTGACCCCTTCTTTGCAGACTTCTATAAGGAATTCTTTTCCTGTGTGTTCCTTAAATGGGATGGGTTCCTCAGGAATTTGGCTTAGGTCATTCACTTCCTTGCTCATTCTCCACACTCTCTCTGGGCAATCTCGTCCATGCTCATAGCATCAATTACCATCTGCAGTTGATGACTCCTAAATCAACAGCTCTAGTCTAGATCTCTCCTTCTGAGTTACGGACATTTATGTTCAGCTGCCTACAGAGTATCTTCTCTGATAGCTCATACAGGCACCTTAAACATAACAAGGCCAAAATCAAACATGTCATTTCTACCCCTCGTCTGTATCCCAACCATAACAACAGTTGTACTCTACACCCACTGTCTCCCTACAATCCATCATTCATCTAGTCCTCCAAACCAGAAACCTAGACACTAGCCTGATTTCTTCCCATGCCTCTCATCCAGTTAATGACCAAATCTTCTAAATGCCCCTCCCTAAATTGTTCTTAAATTCATCTTTTTTTCCCTGCTGCTACTTCCCAAGTCTATGCTAGTATCATCTCTTACCTGAATCACTACAATAGCCTAAATCATGGAAAACTATGGCTTGCAAGCCAAATTTGGCTCATCACCTTTTTTTATAAATAAGAACACAGGCATGCCCGTTAATTTACATATTATCTATATCTGCTTTCAAGCTATAATGACAGGAATAGTGGTGACAGAGGCCATATGACCTGCAAAGCAGAAAGTATTTACTAATCTGGTCCTTTACCAGAAAAAATATGCCAGACTAAATGGTCTCCTTGCTTTCTGTCTTACACCCCTCCAACTCATTCTTTGAACTACAACTAAAGGATTTTTCTAAAATTAGTCCACAAATTTCCCAAATCCACAAAATCAAGGAAATCCTAATCAAAATATAATAGGATTCAAATGAACTCAACAAAATTGATTCTAAAATTCATCTGCCAAAAAAAATAATAATAAAATAAAAAAGCCTGAAAACAGCCAAGAAATTCCCCAAAAATAGAACAACTACAGGAAGATTTGCCTAGCCAGACATCAAACATACTACAAAGGTATAGTAATTATAACAGTAAAGTACTGGAAAAACAAATATATAAATGAAATATACTAGAATGTCAAGAAATGGACCCTTGTCCATAAGGGAATTTAGGGATGACAAAGAATGGCCTATCCAATAAAGACAGTTAAGCCAACTGTCCATCTGTTTGGAAAAACAAACAAACAAACAAACAAATAAATAAATTTATTGAAAACAATAAATTTTCAATGTATTAGACAAAACGAATATAAAAATAAAAGCAAAGTGTTGGCAGAAATTAGAGAAGAATATATTTTGATCCTTGGTACAGGGAACCCCTTATGCAAGACAAAGGCCATATAGGAAAAAAAATGTTTAATTAAATCTGAGCAAAAACATTGGTATGCCAAAAAAATAATATCACAAGTTTAAAAAAAGTGATAGAAAAAAATTTAAAACATACATAACGGTTAAGGATTAGAAGATAGATTATATTAAAAGACACTTAAAAATCAGTAAAAATTCTTCCTGGGGTGATGAAAATGTTCCAAATTGATTTGTGGTGACAGTTGCCCAACTCCAAATATACTAAAAACTAGTCAATTATATACTTTAAATCGGTAAACCATATAAGTCCATGATTTATATCTCAATAAAACTGCTACCAAAAAAAAATTATATACATAAGTAATTCACAGAAGGTATACATATAAAAACATGCTCAAGATCACAATCATGGAAATACATGATATAATGCAATGTTATTTTCTGCCTCTTTGGAAAAAATCTTAAGATTCTCTCCAGGACTGGCAAGGTATAGGGAATACTGTCAACACTACGGAGGAGTGCAAACTGATACAATCCTTTTTGGAGAGCAATTTGCAGAATCTACTATAATTTAATATGTGGGGACTCTTCAAATCCTAGCAATTCCATTTCCAAGTATCTATCCTATGGAAATAATCCCAGATATGCAGAGAGGTAAATGTAAGGATGTTCAGTGCAACACTGATTATAAAATAAAAAATTTAAAACAACCAAACTACAGTACATATGGAACATTATACAGGAGTTAAAAAGAATAAGGTAGATGAATATGTGCTAACATGGAAGCAGATATGATGCCAAGAAGATAAAGTACAAGAACCATATGCCAACTGAGGATGCTATTCAGCAATTTTAAAAAAGAATGAACTACTGATACATACAATATAAAGCTTAAAAACATTTATAGTAAACAAAATAAGAAAGTATACAGAGTATATACTATATGATTCCATTTTTATGAAATCCAAAAATAGGCAACATTAATCCGAGATAAGAGAAAATATTTAGTGGTTGTAAGAGGATGGACTAGAAAGGGGCACAAGGGAACTTTCTAGGAGAATGGAAACGTTCTGTATCTTATTTTGGATGTTAGTGAAATAGATATATACAACAGCTAAAACTCACTGAATTAATCTTAAAAACTGTACATTTTATTGCATGTTAAATATATATATGTGTGCATATATACATATGTATAAATACATGCTATCACAACATTCCTCCACTTAAAACTGTTTAAATAATTACTCATCACCCTAGCATGAAGTCCAAATTCCTTAGCATCACCCACAGGTCCTTTATGACCTAGCCTCTATCTTCTCTTTCTACACAGTCTCTTTGAAGTGCTAGCCCAGCAGTTACCAAAATAAGGTCCAGGGACTCCTTGGGATCTGTGAGGTCAAAACTACTAAGATGTGATCTATCTTTTTCACCCTTATTCTCTCACAATTTTACAGTGAAATGTCCCAGAGGCTCCAAAACATGTAAAATAGTATATAATTAAATGTGTCAATAATTAGAATATTTGTATAACTCAGTAATGAATATTTTCCAAATGACCAATTCATAATATTATAAAATGAGGCATGCATGGGTAAAAGACCTATTCAAAAAGCAAGAGAGAGACCAATGGTAATGCAACAGTATAAAAAGTTCATTGATGTAGTTTCACATTACCTGTTAAATTTTAGTGTAATATCAAAGAAAAATATCACATTTATCTGAAAAGCTTAATAAAATACTCTTCCCTTTTCAAACTAAGTATCTGATGTGTGAGGCCAAATTTTCTTCATATACTTCAACCAAAACGGCCTATTGCAACAATTGAATGCAGAAGTAGATATGAGATTTCGACTGTCTTCTATTAAGCCAGACGTTAAAGAGATTTGCAAAAATGTAAAACAATGCAACTTTCCTCACTAATTTTTTTGTTGCTTTGGAAAATATAGTTACTTCTCATTAAAATGTTATTTATAATAATATGTAAAGGGTTTTTTTTGTTAATTTCAAATACATGAATATTTTTTAATTTAATTCCTAAAATAATAAATATGAATTGATAGCACATATAAACAAATCTTCTGTGGGAGTCTTGATAATTTTTAAGAGTATAAAAGATCCTGAGATGAAAACGGCTGCTCTAGCCAAACCAAATTATTTTCAGCTTCTAAATACCATATGATTTTTGTCTCCCAGCCTTTGTAAATGCTTTTGCTTTGTACCCTGATCAATCTGCCTGGCTAACTCCTACTCAACATTCATGTCTTGGTTTAAATATCACATCCCCACTGATTGCTCAGACTGGATTAGGTGTCCCTCCCATACACTCCCATAGTCCTCTGTCTTAACCTACATCATAAGCCCATCCTGTGACTGACTGACTGCTTATTTAGTCTGTATTACCCAGTGAATTCTTTGGGTGCTGGGATCAGATCTTGTTCACAGTCATATGCCTGGAGCACAGTCTGGCACATATAACCATTTCTGAATATTTATTGACAGAAAAAGTTAATGTAATATTCGTTATAACCAATGAAGTATTATTCTGAAAATTGAGGCTGAGAGAAGTGGTGTGTTTAAACAAATGCACCTAGAAAGTGTGAGCTCACAATTGTACTCCAAGTTTTTTACCTTCACTGGAATAGTTGGGGCAGTTTACCTGGGAACTAATGGCATACTTCAGGTAGGACAGGATGAGAGGATTGGGGGAAGGTCCAATCATGGCCTGCTCCAGTAGGGCTTCTGCAAGGGGGCAAAGTAAGACTATGTGGTTACAATTTTTCTGGGTTTAGCCCTCCCATCCTTCCTTCCTACTTTACTTGAGACCTGCTAGGTTGAGAATGTCCCAGGTGGCTCCTTTGGGAAAAAATTTCTTCATGTTGATTGCCCACTGGTAGTCGCTCCATCGCTCCTTCCAGGCTTGCAAAATGGCTTGCTTCAGGTTCACCACCTTCATGATTTCACTCTGAGGAGGCGAGGCTGGCAGCGGTCAGCTTTGAGATGGGAGAAGTCGAGCTAGAGCAGAGGAGAGGAGATTCCGAGGAAAAGAACAGGGGCGGGTAGAATTAAATAGAATGGAGAAAATACAAGATTAAGGGAGGCAGAAGAACCAAAAAGGAAAAAAGGGGAAGATGAGTGGTAGGGATCCTGTCAGGTTCTTCCACCCTGAACCATCCTTCCTTAAACTGGAGCTAAGAGGGGCTCAAAGGGGCTTAATACAAAGAATAAAAAGGACGTTGCCTAATTTCTCTTAGCGTCCCTCAGCCACTACCATCCCAAATCTAGATTTTTGCCCCCCATTTCCTCCACCTTCCCCAATCCTAAAACTATAATTCCCTATTTCCTTTTCATCCACCACCTCCCCAAATTAAGCCTACCGGACAATCTAGTTCTAGGTCCCAGGTGTCGCCATTTTGGCACTTATCAAAGAACTTATTTTCTATTGGCTGAGAGTAACAAACATAAACCAATAAGAATGAAGCAAGACAGGTCATGCCACGATGTCTTCTGGGAATTGTAGTTTTTCAGACTGAGCTAGCGTGGAAGGTAAGGAACTAAGCCAGTCAATGCGCATTGTTTCTCTCTAGGGAAGGACACGTAAGAGCTGAGGCATTACAGGGACTCAGAAGACTGAGGCGGGAGGGCTCCCGAAAAGCGGCTCGCAGTCAGGCGTCGCCCAATGACGTCACTGTCGGTCCGGCATTTAAATCATATTCCGACACTCTTTCATTACCCGCTAGTTAGTAGGCACAGCCAGGGTGTGGCGTTCGTTCAGCAATACGTTTTCTCTTTCCTGGCCTTTTTTGTTTTCCTAAACCTCTGGATCTACCAGAGTTCTCATTTCTACACCTGTATTCCAGAGGCGACATTAAGGTTCCTGTCATTTACATACACATCACCACTTCACCCCCAAATCTGGCAGTCCACCCAGAAGCTTCTGGCCCTGCATACTGCTTGAATACAGAGAGAAGTAAGGTGGAAACTGAGATTAAGGTTATCAAAAATGAGGAAAGTCTAAGAAACCGTGGTCGCCAAGAGAGCCTTAGGAGACATGATTAAATGTAACTCGCTATCCTGGATGTGATCCTGGAACAGAAAAAGAACATTAGTTGAAAACTAAGAAATCTGAATACAATATGGACATTGGTTCATAACAGTGTATCAATATTGGTTCGGTTTTAATAATTGTAACAAATTTACCATGATAATGTAAGATGTTAATAAAAGCAGAAATTGGGTGTGGGGCATATGGAGACCCTCTATTATCTTCGAATTTTTTCCTATGTTTCTAAAAGTATTCTTTAAAAAAAAAAAAAGTTTATTAAAAACAATGCGATGTTTTATACCATAGACCGTATAGTAGATAATTATGTCCACGGCTTCAGGCATTGGCCCTTCTTTCCCCCTCAGTGAGAAGCCCAAAAGCAAATGCTACCCACTTCTGGCTCCCATGTTGG
>NW_024345479.1:2130052-2138106 GCF_902729225.1 Pteropus medius | reverse complement strand
GACCCCCAGCCCCGTCACTATGGGAAGTTAATTGGCAACAGGTAGACAGGGAAAGAGACTCCTTCCTACACACTCATATCAGTTCCCTCTCCCCACCCATCCCCGCATCAAGATCCCTACTTTCTGTCTGGGGGAGGGGCGGATGGGGGAGAGATCTTCATGGTAGCCCCATGTCAGGGACAGCTCCTGCATCCTCCTCAGTTCCCTTTCTCCGTCTTCCCACTGATCTCACAAAAGGTCCAGAAAAGGACCAACCACAGGAGTAAAAGGCAGAACTGGAACCATCCTCAGAGTAATTTCCTCTCCAACACCCTGAAGGTGTTCCCACTCCACACTCCCAGAGCAGAGCAGAGAGGGGCTGTAACCCTGAGGCCTGGACAGTGACAGGGAAGGGAAGCCAGCCTGCCATTCCTTTGCACCGCCCCTCCCTCGATGGCATGAGAGCCACTCTGTACTCTTGGCCTCCACACCAGCCTGTCCCACGTGTCCTTTAACTAGAGGGGGAGGGCTGCAGTATGGTAAGACCCAAACTCCACGGTAAAGGCAATTTCCCCCTACTCCTCCTCTCTCCTTCTGGCAAAGGCTGGATGAAGGGGTTCTGTGTGGGAGTAAAACCAGAATCTGGGAACTTTAGGGAATCCAATACCTGGCACATATTAAATGCTCAAAAANTTCCTTTCCTCTATTTCCACCACCATCTTTTCTTAATTGAAAGATCACTAAGGAAGAAGAAGCACCTGGTTTTAGGTTCTTAGCTGTCTTGTGCCTGTTTCCTCTGCTGTCTTTCCAGAACTCCTCAATAAGTGTGGCTGTGTCTGCAGAGTCAAGGGGTCTCTGCTGGACACATCATCACTTGCTGCCATCACCCAGAGCCCAGAAGGTCAAGATGAGGCCGGGGAGGGAAACGGCTGAGATCCAGGCCACCGAGTTCGTTCCAGCGCAAGCTGGTGGAGGGCCTATCCCTTGTTTCCTCAAACTGCCTAGGGCTTCTTGGCAGGGGTGGAAGATGCTGTGTGGGGTCTTGGCTTCAAGGTTTTGGGGGAAGTTCTTCAAAAAGATTTCTGGATCTCTGTTTTCTAGGGGTGGGACCCTCAAGAAATTTTGGGGTGCTTCCTAGCAACAGTCTGGGAGGGAGAAAAGGAAGAAGGAAGAGAGGGAGGGGCCTGGGCAAAGCTGCTCTGATGGGAGCCCAGAGAACAGGCTGTTCCTGCTGCCTCCATGGCAACCAATATCTAAGAGGGAGGGGGCTGTCAGGCATATCCCCTTGGAGGGTCGCTATCATTCATCACTTGTGCCCCACCCTCCTGCTCTCCCCATAGCCTCAGCCTTGAAGCAGAGGTGGGGGGATGGGAAGAGACAACCCGGTTGGGGGTTTCATGGCAAGGAAAGAATAGGAGCTGGGGATGAAATGACTCGGAGAAGAGCTAGAAGCTTTAAGAATTGGGGGTGAGTAGGATGAGTGGGGTAGAAAGGGCAATGACACAACACAGGGGCAGAGACTATAAACTCAGACCTAGGCTGGATCCTGGCATCTGGCAAGATGCCCACTTTGGAAGCACTGTGCCCTTCACTTTGCCCTTGCCCAGATCTGTTAGACAAGGGAGCCAAGGAAATGGAGAGAGGTAAGGAGATAATACGAACAGTGAACTGTTTTTTGAGTTCAAGGTGCCCTACTCTGCTTGCGGGGGGAATAAAGGTAGATCAGGAGGCACTTCATTTTCTATGGCTCTCGGTCTAGGATTTCAAAAAGTCTCCCTCACCCAATATCTTTAAGGCCTTTTGTCATAGAAAGATGTGGTGGAGGAAGCCAGAATGGAGGGGAGACAAACCATAGCACTTTTATCTTCCCCTTCTGGACTCTGTCACCCTGCCCTAATCAGAAGACTGCTAGACCTCTCCTTTGCCTCCTGGTTCTGCCTGATTGATGCAGAGTTTAAATGTAGCTCATCTCATAAATGTATTCCATGCTTTGGGATTCTCTCCCAACTCCTTGGGCTACCCAATCCCAAGAGACTATTTCCATACAGGGTAGAGCATGCACTCTGACCACTACACACCACAGCCTTGCTCGCCAGGGTTTCAGCCAAACCTGATCACCGAGGAGGTGGCATCGATAGCAGACAGCCACCCTCGGTGCACCTCACACTGCATGCTGCCCTGACTCTGCAGACTGCAGCTTCGTGCCCCACACTACAGCTGTTGCATGTCCACTGTGAGCTCAGGCTGAACCCACAGGTTCACTTGCTGCATGCTGACTGCACACTGCAGCCTTGATTCCCCACTGCAGCTGCTACTACTACACACTGCAGGCTCCCTTCAACCCACTGCATGCCTCTCACCACCACCACTTCACTCTGCAGCCCATGGGTTTCATTCCAGCTGCCCTTCTCATCCCCATGATTCTAGAGGTCTCAAGAGAGGCACCCTCCTCTCCTCTACGCATTGTAAACCCCAATAACCCCTGTAAGAGAAGTGGCTGCAACAGAACTGAGGATGCGGGTGGCTGAGACTAAGATAAGCCAGGGCAGCTCAAATTGGATAGGCTGTTGGTCAGAACCCCACACTTTGCAAGTGAATCTGCCTAGTGTAAACTGGGCGATTAGCAGGACAGTTCCCCTTAACACGCACACGCGTGCACACTCACACACACTCCAAAAGCAGACTGTGGAGATAGTGCCCCACCCCTGAAAGCTGTGGGAAGGCTATGGCCCCCGCTGGTAAAACTGGACTGATGACAGCAGGGGAACCGGCAGGGCCAGGGGGGGTGCTGGGGTAATTAGAGCTTTGCCTGGCGCTGAGAGATCCCCAGATGAAAGGGGTTCTGGCGTCACCAAGATGGTTTCATGTCCTTGAATGCAGGTGTGTGTGTGTGTGCACGCGCGCTCATGGGGGGTGAGGCTGGATGGTGGAGACCTCTCCTGTGGGGAAGGGGCTCCATTTTTTTTGCCTCCTGCCCTTCTCCTTAGATTGGCCCTGGTACCATTTGGATTTTGGTGGTGATAAACACGGGAAAGAATGCCACCTCTATGAAGCTGAGAGTCCATGCGGGAGGGCAAGCCTTGCCCCCTCCCCAGCTCCGCAAGGGGACCAGATTGTTGAGAAAATGGCTGGTGACGGGGAATAGAAAAAGTCTATATTGGAAGAGGGCGACATCTGAAAGGGGAGGCAGTGGATAAGGTAATGATGTTGGAAATGAGAGGGGAAGGGAGGTAACGGCGAGCAAACCTCTAAAAGGATTAAAAACATAGGATGATTGAAGTTAAAAGGACCTCAGGGGTCACCTGCCCAACCCTCGCATTTTAAGGTTGAGGAAGCTCTGCCTGCGAGAGCGGGGGTGATTTGCTCAAGGTCACACAGTGAGTTACTGGCAGAGAAGGGACCCGAACTCAGAAACAAACTCTAGACCTCCAAGGGTTTCGACTTTCTCCCTACTCATAAGGTGCAGGCGGCTCGTGGATACTCCCTTCTTCATCCCCATGGTGCAAACCCCCAAATCTCCCATTCTTCCAGCAAGCAAAGACTATTTTTTAAATGACATCTTTTTCAAAATATGTCACCAAGTACCACTCCTGCCGGAGACGCCTGGAGCGGGGAGGGCGAGTCCGAACGGGACGAGGGCGGAGGCAGCCGAGGGGCGGCCGGGCGGCTGGCTGGCCGGGGTCCCGGGGCGCGGCGGGGGGCGGGGGGCGCGGGCGGGCGGCGGCAAGGCGGCCTGCAGGGAGCAGCCGCGAGCCGGCCGGGCGCGCCGAGCAAGAGCCCCAGCCGGAGCGGGGCGGGGGAGGGAGGAGCCAAGAGCGGCCGCCGCCTCTGCCGGAGGAGCCGCGGGGCCGCCACACTCGCCCCCCGCCCCCCCGCGCTCACTCGCACTCACACCCGGGCACAGGAGGCGGGCGGCCCGGGCCCCACCGGCCCCCCATGGACGCCCCCGGCACGGGGCGCTGAGACCCCGCGACGCTGCCCAGCTCGGTCCAGCGCGCCACGCCGAGGTAAGGGGGAGGGAGCGAGGGGGCATTAATATGCAAATATCTCGCGATTGATTATGCAAAGCCGCAGGGCTCTCTGGCCAGCTCCCCGGCGGGCTGGGGGTGTCCGGGGGGGACCCGCTGCCAACCTCAGCTTGCCCCGACGCCCCCGTGACCCTGTCACAGCCCGGGAGCTTGCAACTTACGCCCTGGAAAAGGGAGGTGTTGCTAGGAGGTCGGTGGGCCCCAGGTTTCGCCGGCGGAGATGGCGTCCAGGCCTCCCCCTCGAGGGCCCGCCCGGCCTCTGTCCGGCCCGTCTGCTGCGTATTCCCGGGCCCGGCCCCGCTGCCGGCCGCCCGAGCGCCCCCGCCCGCCGCGCCGCGGTTTGTTTACGGTGCGTCGGAGGCCTGCCCCCCAGCCCCCACCCCTAGTCTCCCAGGCCGGGCCGAGTGGCCTTTGCAAAGCTGCCTCCAGCTGCGGAGGGCAGTATGAGTGGGGTCGGGGTTGGGCTTGCCTGGACCCTGGGAGAGAGAAATAGCCTCCCCACACACACTTCACGCGTCTCCCCAGTTGATCATGGCTCTCTGGTTGCAACACTCCTAATTGCAAAAAACGAGGCTGGGGGGGCGGGTAGCGTGTGTGTTGGGGGCGAGTGTATTTGAGGGTCCCTAGATGATTAGGAGAGTTGCAAGCTAGGGTGGTTGGGGAAGAGAGGGAGGAATGGATCTGTGTTGTGTGTGCCCCCCTTTTTTCCTCCTCTTGCAACGTGTCTCCTCCCGTGCCCCTTCTCTGCCTGGGGCCGTTCCTTGTCTGGTGTAAAAGAAAGGCCTGGGGTGTGGGGGGATTGATAGGGGCAATGGAGAGAGCCACTGTTTCTAGGGGCGGAGGTCACAGAGGGAAAGCCAGTAGAATTGGAGCCAATTCCTCAGTGATGGCTCTGGCCCCAAGAGGGGGAAGGGATGAAGGGGGCTGTTGTCCAAGATGAAGGGGAAGCAAATGTGACATGCAGACACGGAGATATGCCCACACAGACAGCCACATGCATACCCAGGGACACCCAAGCAGACTCAAGGACAGGAGCTGCTGGACACACCCACATGGGGACAAGGGAAGTGGCAGGCTACTGCTGCACGGGGGAGCTCAGAGGGGTGGGACACACCCACGGGAGACCGACCCATGCACATACCCACGCACAGGGTCACATGGAGATGTTGTCACACACAGGGGCAAGGAGGAGTCGCTGTCACCCACACAGAAAAAGTCACTATCGCACGCATGCATGAACATAGAGCAGTTGCACACAGCCTCACATTACAAAAGACCCTGTCACTCACAGGCACACACGTGCTTGCATGAGCCCAGTCACACAGGCATTATTGCCTGCCGTGACAGTCACCATCACTCAGTCAAACACAAATGCAGTTACACATCAACACATGTATACACAACTTAGCAACAAGTATTTTCCAGGCCTCCTACTGTGGATCTGTGAGGTTGCATATACAACAAAACCCCTGCTCCCAAGAAAATTAAATTTATTTGTGTGAAAAGACTTTCCTGCATAATGGTGCAAGGGATGCATTCGTGATAACGTTCTCCGTCTCTATCGCTTGTCATCCCATCCTACTAGATCGTGAGCTTGAGACCTGGCAGAATCACTCCAAGAGCTCTGGATCCCAACCAGAGCCTAGCACAGGAAGTGCTCTGTAAATACTTGTTAATGGATTGACTGTGGGAACTCTGGACACAGGTGCACTTATTTGCACACAGTCCCAGGGACTCAGGTGCAGAAGACATTCACAAGGCTCAGGTTCACACAGTGACAGGTCCACACCGACAGTTGTATCCAGACAACCCCGGACACACACACTGTAGCTGTGCAGTCAGGCACACCCCTAGACGCACACATAGTCATTGACTTTTTCCCTAGGTTTTTTTTTCTTTTTTTTTTGAGAGACAGAAACTAGAGCAAAGAGTAGGGGCAGGGGGGTTCCAGAGGGCCGAGTCATGGGCCTGAAGCAGTGTCCAGCAGCTGGGATTATCTTGGCTGCTGAGTGAGGGGGGTGCTGCGGTCCCTATCCCCACCCTAAAAGCAAATGGAGAGGGCCATCTAGATGCCCCTGCTGGGTCATTTGTCTCAACCTTTCCTGGGGCCATTCACTCACCCCCAGCTGAGTTCCTGACTCTCACCCTGAGTCTGGCTCCTTTTCCCACCTCTGCCCTCCTGTCTAAACTTGGAAGCCTTCCTTAGGAGGCCCTATGCTGGTGAGTGTCTGGGTGAGTGATGTGTATTTTTGACTTGGAATTTCTCTCTAACGCTGTCTCTCCGTTGCTGCGTATTGCTGTGTCTGATTCCCTCTCCTTGTTTCTCTGCCAGACTGTAACTCTCACCCTGTCGCTACCCGTGTCTACCCCTGTTTTTGTCTGTTTCTGCCACAACCTCCTTTCTCAAAGCTGGGAACTGGCAGTGATGTTCTTCATAGTTTTCCGGTTGTTAATACTCAAACCCCGCCCCTCAGTCCCTGCCTGCCCTGCTTCTGGGGTCATCGAGAGGTTGGGGTGGGGGGCGGGGGGCTCAGCTGGCTGCTCAGGACATCCTGAACTTCCTCAGTACTACAGCTGCAGGCCAGCAAGTTTTGGGGGCTGGGAATTGGGAGAAGGGAAGGGGGTCACCTACTGCCTGTGCTAACCCCTCAGACTGGCAGGCTCAATCAGGAGACAACAGATCAGTGGAAACCTTGGGTGTGCAGGCCACAACAAGCTAGCTCTTGACCAGGCCAGTGAGGAGCTCCCCACCACACTCACCCACTGGGAGAGAATTGTCCCCATGTGCAGTGGTGGGAGTTGGCAGGACCCACAGTGGCCTTTCTCCACACCCCTGGCAGCTGAGACCCACCTCAGAGATGCCCAACAGCTGTGTCCTCTTTGCCCAGCCTCAGAGCTTGCTTCTGCCTAGACTATGTGCGAGGCTGAGTGAGGCCCTCTCCCATGAGTGCAAGCTACAGCCCAGGGCGGCAGAATGAGCAACTCTTCCAGAGAGGGAATCTGAGTGGGGGACACCAAGCATTTCTGGTCATGCTTTCCCTCTAGCTGTGGCCTGTTTGAAGAAGCACTGGTAGTTATTCAACCATAGAGAATCCATGGACTGCCACAGAAGGGTAAACTGAGGCTTGGTCACAGGGAACACAGAGCTGGATGGAAGACCAAGGGTATTTTATTGTTCCTCTAGCAGGTAATATCCTGTAATGGTTAAGACAGGGACTTCTTTGGAGCTATACTGCCTGGGTTTGGATCCTAGCTCTGCCACTTGCTGGTTGTATAACTTTGGGCAAGAGATTTAACCTCTCCTTTGCCTTATCTGTAAATTGGGGGTGATAATACCTACCTCATCATTCAGATTTTTGAGGATTAAAGTAGTTAGAATATATATATAAAACATTTAAAAAAGTGCCCGGTGCATAACAAGCACTGTATGTGTTAGTTGTTACAATGAGGAAGCCTGTGGGTCTGGAGTCCCCTGGATTTCTTGGGGGAGCTTGGGAGAGAATTGGATCTCCTAGACATCACAGGAACAGGAATCAGATGGGAGTGGGGTAGGCACAAGAGGTCCCTAATCTCTAGACTATTCCTACTTCATGTCACCATTTTCTCCCTGACAAGTTTTTGCAACCAGAGTCCTTCTAATCCTTACCTTTTAGCTGTGTCTTAAAAAGAGCTCTTGACACCTCAGCCTGGGATATACCTCCCCAGTTAGGGGCATGTGTGTGAATGTTGGGGCATCACTGTATCTCTGTTGGGACAAGTCTGAGCCCTGGGAGTAGGGGAGAGAAATAACAAGGAAAGCAGGCTCCTCTCTCTAACCCTTCTTAGGTGTAGAATACAGCACCCTTCCTCTCTCCTGGGGACCCAGTATTCCAGCTACCTTCCACCTACCAATCAACCAAGACCCAGCCCTGGCTGACAGACACCAGATTCTTCCCCCCTGTATGGAGGGGCATTAGTGTGAAGGGTGGTAGCACTGAGTAAGGACCAAAATGGTGGGTGTCGCACCTTGAGATCCAGGGTCTGTCCAGGGTTGCCTCTTTCCCTCTG